>NW_027185408.1:327500-452500 GCF_022577435.1 Embiotoca jacksoni
GGTCGTATCATGGTTATCTAACATGGTGGTGGACGTATTATGGTTATCTGACATGGTGGTGGACGTATTATGGTTATCTGACATGGTGGTGGTCGTATCATGGTTATCTAACATGGTGGTGGTCGTATCATGTTATCTAACATGGTGGTGGTCGTATCATGTTATCTAACATGGTGGTGGTCGTATCATGTTATCTAACATGGTGGTGGTCGTATCATGGTTATCTGACATGGTGGTGGTCATATCATGGTTATCTGACATGGTGGTGGTAGTATCATGGTTATCTAACATGGCGGTGGTCGTATCATGTTATCTAACATGGTGGTGGTCGTATCATGGTTATCTAACATGGTGGTGGTCGTATCATGGTTATCTGACATGGTGGTGGTCGTATCATGGTTATCTGACATGGTGGTGGTAGTATCATGGTTATCTGACATGGTGGTGGTCGTATCATGGTTATCTAACATGGTGGTGGTCGTATCATGTTATCTAACATGGTGGTGGTAGTATCATGGTTATCTAACATGGTGGTGGTCGTATCATGTTATCTAACATGGTGGTGGTCGTATCATGTTATCTAACATGGTGGTGGTAGTATCATGGTTATCTGACATGGTGGTGGTCGTATCATGGTTATCTGACATGGTGGTGGTAGTATCATGGTTATCTAACATGGTGGTGGTCGTATCATGGTTATCTGACATGGTGGTGGTCGTATCATGGTTATCTGACATGGTGGTGGTAGTATCATGGTTATCTGACATGGTGGTGGTAGTATCATGGTTTTGACCATCGAAATATAAAAACAAAACCACCACTGTAGTAACACTACTCGCCTTCAAAATAAGAGCGTGTTATTGGCACCTGTGAAGGAGGTCGGTGTGTGTTTGTGAGGGCAGTGAAGAGAAGTTTATCACCGGACTTTAATGTACTCCCACAGACTGCATGAATGTCTGTTGTTCGAGGATATAATAGTCTATTGTTGGGTTGAAGGAAACCCGCGGACGCGTCCTCTGCCGACCTGCAGGTGCAGCGCTACTCCACTTCCTTCCTGTCACCTGACCTGCATTTCCCACCAGGACACGATGCAGAGGGAAGAGAGGAAAATGTGTGTCTGGAAATCTGAGGTTATCGTGGTCATTTCAGCACTCACTTGACCTCTGACCTTTCTTGCACCTCTCCTCTAAATAAAGGTGAAGTTAAACAGCGGCGGTCTTATCCAGAGCAGATAGAGAAGGAAAAGCTGCCGAGGACAGAAACACGGGAAGGAAAACGTTTCTTTCAGCTCGCGTTTAAGTGTTTAAGAGAAAGTGGAACAGATGAGGTTGTTCGTACGATTTATTCACGTTTTCCAACTGTTGTTTTCGTCATGAGTACTTTCAGCAGGAGGTCAAAAGTCTTGAACCAATCAGATGATGCATTTCAGGTGTTGTTTCGTCCTGAGTTTCCTGAAAACTTTAATACTTTAATAGTTTAAAACCGGCCGAGACGAGTTTAGAAAAGAGATTTTTGCCATTTAGAATCCATCGTTTTATCTGAAGAACAAACTGCATGAATCTATTTGAACTTTTATTTTGGAAAAACTGTCGCAACTTTCAGTCAAACCAGGATCGCTGCTCCCTGCTGCTTCTTGCGCAATACTCTGCTTTTTATATCTTATTTTATATAATTAATATGTATTCCTATTCTTTGATATTTCTTTACATTTTTTTGTTTTTTAAAGATTTTACATGTATTTTGTCATTTTAATTCTTGTTGAAGTTTACGAGCAAAGAATACGAATTTCATTGTTCGCTTTAACCGCCTGTATTTTTTGGAAAAAAAAAATCTCTTAATCTTAATCTTTTAAATCTCTTAAATTGTTATCGTTATGCAAACTTCGCAATATTTTGCTTTTTAATGACGTTTATTTGTCATTTATTCATTCGTTATTTCCTATTAGCTTGTTTTCAAAGACCAAAAAACGAACGTGCTCAAATTTTCCACTCATACTAGCATCCTGACAAAAGTTCAAATTCAAACCAACCGATAAACTGACGTCACCCGTCGGTTTGCCAGAAACCTTAACGTCTCTTCATGTTATCGCAGGACGGAGACGAGAAGCTTCCCAGCAGTGATGAAGGAGTGTTGGAGGCTCCTTCAGCGCTTTAATCTCCAAACACGTCGACGCGCTCTCGAGACTGAACGAGGATCTTCTGGAATCTGCAGCAGAAGTGAGGGAGATGTTAAAAGTCCAGATTGTTGGAAAATACCTGTCAGCAGCTTCACCGCCTCCTTCACACACCCTGAGATCCAGAGCCTGTTAACACACACACACACACACACACACACACACACACACACACACACACACACACACACACACACACACATTCCTACATCACCACCAGGGGGCCGTCAGTGTGCCTGTACCAAGCGGGGACTCGTGGTTATTTAGAAAAACTGTAATTGCGAAGATGTGTTTTCTTTTAGAAAATGACCAATAGAAGACTTGTAACTGTCTACCTGTCAGAGTGGAGACCTCGATGGATCTGCAATGGTTGAGGTGAACAAAAGGCTGAAAAAGCACATGGAGAAGAAAAGAGACGCTTTCGATTGGTTTCAAAAATGTATAATAGAAGTATAAACCTGCTTTTTGTCTGCCCCTTCTCGATTCCACCTACGGTTTTATATAAAAGAGTTCGTAGCTTCAGGTCTGTAAAATGGTTCTGATGCAGAAGTGTCTTCAGCTGCAATACCAGCGAGTGCCAGTAGAGGTCGGCTAGAGGTTGGTTGACAAAGTCAATAAATCTGAGATATTGGCCCTCAAAAAGGGGTCTCTTTGATTGACAGGCCTGGGGTGGAATCGGGTTTCCGCTGTAGGTGGGCGGGGCATAGTGTTCTAAACTCCACCCCCTTGTTACTCCCCAGTTTGTCCAAATATGGTCTCTTTTGACATGTTTGATAATAACTGGCTATTTATTAGTCCGCCAGCCTTCAGTGCATCTTTATTGTTTTATTGATACGGTACATTAACTGTTCTACTTTAAACAAGTTAAAAAAAAGTTTCATTTCTTGTGTTTACGTGCAAATTTTACGATTTCTTGCAAGCGGAGAAAAAGGAAAATTGGACAAAAGTTGTTCTTGTTCATTTTACTTTGACATCCGTCGGTGTTGTTCGCCTTCGACATGCGGTCCAGGCATGAAGAGAGACTTGTGTGGCGGACGGCGCTGTTTTCTGGTTTGAGGCTATTTGTTTTACGTCTTTTCGTCTTCTTCTTTCTGAGGCTCCTTTCAGTGAGAACTGAGAAGAGAAGCAGCACGTTGTTCATCATCTTCACCACCTGCCACCGAAAAAGGAAAATCCCCTCTCGTCATGTCCGTATGAGAGTCGGTGTTCGTGGTGTGAGTTCAGACGTCCTGTTCAGCATTAGTCTCACCTCAGGAGGCCGGGACACTTATATCAGATCAACACCACACACACACACACACACACACACACACACACACACACACACACACACACACACACACACACACACGAGGTCAAAGGTCAGATAAATCAAACCTTTATCTGGAAAAATGATCTGTGATTTCACGACACGTGACTCAACTCAACCCAGCGGACAGTGTGGACGTCCGCCGGAGACGACGGGACGTCCTGACTTTTTACTTTGTGCTGTAAAACTGCAGTAAAAAAAAAAAAAAAAAAAAATGCTCCGACGGCTGGAAGAGTTTGAACACAACGTGCTTCACACACAAGCGTGTGAGATGTCCTCAAAAAGCTTCGATTTGATGGAAACCGTTCAGATCGCAATCATTCTGTTTTGAAAACGTTCCCACGTTTTAATTAATTCGTTCCCACGTTTAGATGGTTTCGGGAGTTTTGATAAATAATAGAAACTTGAGTTCTGCTGTTCATACTTCCAACATGGGAAGTTTCCCAAACCGATCTGAGGTCTGCGGTTGATTCAACGTTAAATCAGCCTTCGGCATTCTCCTCTTCAGGAACGTGACCCGGCTCGTCGTGGCCTCCTGACCTCACACGTTCCACCGCCAGGGGCCGCAGGCTGTGTGTGTGTGTGTGTGTGTGTGTGTGTGTGTGTGTGTGTGTGTGTGTGTGTGTGTGTGTGTGTGTGTGTGTGTGTGTGTGTGTGTGTGTGTGTGTGTGTGTGTTGACATTTGTGGCACTTTCTAAAGAGAGATAGTGGGTGTGGGAAAGACCTGCTCGTCCATCTCCAACCGTCCACGACACACACCCTCACACACGATCAGCTGATGCCCAACTCCCCCGACTCTCCCAGCACTGTGTGTGTGTGTGTGTGTGTGTGTGTGTGTGTGTGTGTGTGTGTGTGTGTGTGTGTGTGTGTGTGTGTGTGTGTGTGTGTGTGTGTGTGTGTGTGTGTGTGTGTGTCGTCACGGCTGCTGGGAAAGTCCCCTCGGCTTCAGTAATATTTCAGTGTGACCGGAGCTCAGACTCTCAGAAACATCATCCTCCGCAGCAACAAATGTTTTATATTAAATTTGAAATTCTTGGTGGTCAAAATAGTCAAATAAACCTTAAAACAACCGTTCACGTGTTTTCAGCCTTTTATCGTGTCTGAAGTCGTCCGACGAACACTTTACATGCCTGTTTTCTGAAATCTTCCTCTGAACCTCGTCATCCATCAGTTTAACGAGCAGCTCTAGAAATGCGTCAGCTGAGCGTTAAACAACTTCCGTCTGTGTTTAACGCCGCAGTAGATTTGATTCGGTCATTTACTCCGACACTTCACATCTGACATGATCTGACAGTAAAACCTTTAACGAGTTTTTTTTATTTTTTTTATTTTTGATTCCTGGAACACAGACGAGTTGAGTTCAACAAAGAAGCGTCTTTACTTTGCTGCTGTCGAGAAGAACGACCAACGTTCAGGGAAATTCATAAAAAACAAAAAACGCCTTGTGAGGAACAGCCGGCTCGTTTTAACGCAGAGGAGTCTGAAAACCTGAAAGACAGAACTTCAGACGTCCGTTCACGAGGTGGGATTTTTGTAAACGTTTTTTTGAATATTAGAAATGATTCAAAACTCCCCAAAAAAACGAACGGAAAAAAAAAATTGGTGTATTTTTGGGGCGTTTTCACACCTGGAAGTTTGAACCATTCGGACGAACGCAGTAACAAACGTTTACTCAACATTTATTGGTGCGTCTGACGTCGGTGTCGTCACTTCAGACATTTTAACGAAGAAAAATAAATTACCTGATTCATTTTGTTATTACGTTATTACGGCTTTAAGACCGATTTTTATTCAGTTTTGATCTTTAAATCCTGTGTTTTTAATTGTTGACCAGTTCATTGTTCCCGGTTGGTTAATGCGTGACAACTTCCTGTAATTGGTCCGAAGGTCCGAATCGTCAAAAACGAGCTGCCAAACGAACCGAACGATGGTTCGGTTCGATCTGGACGGAGACGAGCTCTTCCGCTCGGATCAAATATCGGCCGTTCGATCCACACCTGCTACTTTTGGTTCGGACCGAACTGAAAGGCGTGAAAGCAGAATCAGGCTTCGAGACGTTCGTTTCTATTTGCAAAAGGCCTTCGAGCGAGACGGTGAAAAACACAGAAGCATAAAAATGCACTTTCACTGCAGAAAAGTCCCATTTCGTCGTTTCCCATCCGTTTCTATAAATACAGATCATGAGAGGAGCTTTGATGGTGTTAAACGTTCGGAGAGCATGAGGGGGATTTCTTTGTGTAAAAACTTGTACTTTAAGTGGATTAACGTCCTGACGGATGAGAGGAGGAAAGGGAGAGTTGGAGGCAGAGATGCAGTGGATGAAGGGAGAAAAGGATAATTGTGTGTTTCTGCAGTGAAAGACTGTTATTCTTTGGTGCTGCTGAGAGGCGGCCATTGTTAGCTGGAGTTTACCAGTGGGACCGGTCATCAGAGATCACACACCCTGACAGGCGCCCTCGGACCTGATCTCCACGAGCTGCCCGGAGGAGGCTTACTCAAGATTATCTCCTCCAATCAGCAGCGCGCTGCCGGGAGATCTGTTCACTTACTTGTTTGTTCGATCGTCATGTGGGATAAACGTGTTTTCTTAAAAAGTGGCTCCGTGTCGTTGAAGCATTCCTTTGAGTTCCTAGAAAACGGATCTAAACAAAGTCAAGGATTAAAGAAATTGCCAGATTTGATCCTCAAAACTCAACAGCTTTCAGCCAAGCGGCAAAAAAACGTGACGTCGCACGTCGATTTGTGAACAGCTGTTTTTTAGCCTCGAATTTGGCATTTTTTTTTTTTTTTTTTTTTTTTTTTATTGGCCAGAAGTGACCATATTTGGACAAGCTGAGGAGGAGCGGGCGGTTGACCTGATTGGGAACCCGATGACACTCTGCCCCGCCCACCTATCGCTGGAACCTGACTGCGCCACAGGCCTGTCAATCAAACTAGCCCCGCCCCCAAACACAGCTGTGTTTGACTTAATATCTAAGAGGAGAGAATTTATCTGACGACACCATGATGATTTATGGAAAACATTTACTGACTTTGTATTTCAGGAGAGCTTTTTGAATGGGAGTCTATTGCAGACAGCCCCTACTGGTCGTCAGTGGTACTACACTTTAAAGCAATTACGCATTTGGCCAAACTTTTCAGACCCGGAAACTATGAACGAAAGCAAACTAGCCTTCATGTTCGTGTTCTCGTTGAAGTTCAGCATGTCCGAAACGTGTAAAACACGACTTCGATTTGTGATTAAAAGCAAAAGTGCAATCAGGGCGTTTACACTTATTTGCTTATCCACTTCCTGCAGCGCCCCCTGGTGTGTGGAGGACAGGGCCTCTAATTTCTTAACACGTGAAACGTGTTTATTAACCAAAAGTAGGCAATGCCAAGTTTTTAGTTGTTTTTTTTTGATAAACAACGCTTTACATTTCTAATCGAAGTTTTCAGGAGGAGTTCAATAATAAGAAATTAACTTGGTAACTCATTGTATCGCGGTGGGTTCAGGTGTTTGCGGGAAAAGCAGTTTTTCATCTAAGAACGAATGTTTTCTGAAACATCCTCACAGATTCATACCCCCCCCCCCTCTCCAATGTTCCCATGGTTTTCCCAGGCCGGCTCTCCCAGGGTGTTTGACCTGACTCTCGTGCCCCTCTCTGCCCTCGTTCTGCCCCTCTTGGTGCTTCCTGCCCCCTGCTGCTCCACACAGGCTCTTATTGTAGCCGAGCCTACGCCTGCCACTACCCATCACACACACACACACACACACACACACACACACACACACACACACACACACACACACACACACACACATCACACACGATCACACGCAAAATTCATGCACGACGCCAAGACAAATGTGGCTACACACACAATACCTGAAATAATTCACACACAATAAAAGTGAAAATCTTCATGACACGTGGAGAACCCTGTTGCCATGGCGCCACAGTTCAGGTGGTTTGCGTTCTCTGGGTTCTTTAAAAGACGCAGCAGCAGACAGGAAACTGTCAGCAGGGGGGAAAGGACAACGAGGGACAGGTGAAACTAATCAAGGAGCGGGGCCAACAATGCAGAAAAGAAGTCGGAACCAGAACAGAACCTCAGAAGGTCCCGGTGGAACTCGGTGTTGACAGTCTGGGGGACGAATTCACGGTGACACAAAGAAAACCCAGCTGGTGTCTCCTGACCAGACGCACCTTCTACGGTGTTGGACGGTGAAGCTCCGCCCCCTCTGAGCACGCCGCTCATCGCTTCATCGCCGTCGACTTTCGACTTTCAAGGCTTTCAAGTGTCTGACACATTTTTTTTTAATCTGTTCTACGAAGGTTTACTTGGATTTGAGGAACAGCGTTGGACCTACGATGGATTTTACTCTGAGCCACTTCCTTCTGTTGTCGGAGGCGACACACACACACACACACACACACACACACACACACACACACACACACACACACACACACCACACACACACACACACACACACACACACACACACACACACACCACACACACACACACACACACACACACACACACACACACACACACACACACACACACACACACACACACACACACACACACACACACACACACACACACACACACACACACACACACACACACACACACACACACACACACACACACACACACACACACACACACACACACCACACACACACACACACACACACACACACACACACACAGCAGAGGGCAGATATACGCTTCAACCCCTCCACCCTTGTTACACACTATCAAGATCAGAAAGCGTTTCCCATCAGCACACACACACACACACACACACACCACCACACACACACACACACACACACACACACACACACACACACACACACACACACACACACACACACACACACACACACACACACACACACACACACACACACACACACACACACACACACACACACACACACACACACACACACACACACACACACACACAGCAGAGGGCAGATATACGCTTCAACCCCTCCACCCTTGTTACACACTATCAAGATCAGAAAGCGTTTCCCATCAGCACACACACACACACACACACACACACACAGACACCACACACACACACACACACACACACACACACACACACACACACACACACACACACACACACACACACACACACACACACACACACACACACACCACACACACACACACACACACACACACACACACCACACACACACACACACACACACCACACACACACACACACACACACACACACACACACACACACCACACACACACACACACACACACACAGACACCACACACACACACACACACACACCACACACACACACACACACACACACACACACACACACACACACACACACACACACACACACACACACACACACACACACACACACACACACACACCGTCGACAGTCTGCAGACACTGCCCCCCCCCCCTTTACACACACACAGTCACACATATTGAAGTACAAAGTGTGCACACACACCCTTCCTCTCGTGCCTCCGTCCTGACTGAAGGGGAAAACCGGCCGAACAGACTCACTCACTGTTTCCAGGTTGTTTTCTGACGTAACCGACGACATGAAGCGACAAAAAAAAAAAAATATGGTGGACATTTGGTGCAACAGTTTGTGCAAAATTCTATTCAAGGGCAGAATTTCTGTTATTTCTATTTGCCGTGTAACATTTTACCGCATCTTTATTTGTGTTTTCAGTAAAACTCGAAGCTCGAAGGAGACGGACGTTCGTGCTTCAGATTAATGAAATTCAGAGAAAAACAAGTCGAGCGCCAGCGAATGAGAAACATGTCCAGTTTACTCCTGAACAATGAGACCAGGAGGAGGAGGATGAGGAGGAGGAGGAGGAGGAGGAGGAGGGAAGTGGGAGAAAAGGAGGAAAAGAGTGAAGGACTCGAGAGAAAGAAAAGACGTGACTGCGGGTGATTTAGTGGAAGTTAATCAGAGAACGTGAATCGAGCTGCAGAAAGAACGGAAGCGGCTGCACGACGTCTGGAGTGTGTTTGTGTTGGTGCGTCGCTGTCGGCGTGTTTGTTGACTCAGGCGGCGAGCGGCACGGCGGCCATTGTTTTGGTTCGGAGTCCCCGAAGTCTCAGAGTCAGATTTCAAGACGCTCTGAAGGACGATGGGTAACCAGCTGGTTTGTTTACCGGCTAGATTGATGAGGGTGTTTAAATTTAAAAACGAGGGGCAATAAATACGTTCCCAGACGGGGATTCAGAAAGTATTCAAACCTTTTGCACACTTTATCGTGTTGCAGACAACCAGCGGCGACGTCACCGCGTCGGTTTGTGAACGTTATGAAGCCTCCAGTTCAGATTCTGTCATATACCATATTTGGACGAGCTGGGGGAGGAGCCAGAGGTGGATCTGACCGATCTGATTGGAAACCTGACGATACTACGTCCCGCCCACCGATAGCTGTAACCTGACTGCACCACAGGCCTGTCAATCAAACAGACACACCCCCAAAAACAGGTCTTCTTGAATCTTCTTTTCTAATGAATGAGGGATTATTTTCAGATGGACCTCCAGAAAACTAATAAGAAGGAGTGACTTTAGCTAACAACACCGAGATAACTGATGGACACTTTACTATGTTGAGTGCTCTGAAATAACTTAATAAAGTTGAATTTAATTGAATAAACTCAACTAAAGTAAAAATCTTTGCATATAAATTGTTAAATCAAACATTCAGAGTATTAAAATCGGTCACATTCCTGCTTCTGTTCAGTGTTTGTCACCGACATGCTGTAGTACACACACACACACACACACACACACACACACACACACACACACACACACACACACACACACACACACACACACACAGGTTGACATGTCCACTGTAAACCGTCACCTTCCACATTCCCAGCGTTCCCGACGTTCCCTCCTGTTAATCTCTGTGGGACACCTGACTGTGTGTGTGTGTGTGTGTGTGTGTGTGTGTGTGTGTGTGTGTTCGATGTGTGTGTGTGTGTTCGATGTGTGTGTGTGTGTGTGTGTGTGTGTGTGTGTTCGATGTGTGTGTGTGTGTGTCACAGCTCGTCTTTCATGTCCATTTTAATCTCTTTAATTAATTCTAAGGTCCATATTACATAATAGGATCTTCACACACACACACACACACACACACACACACACACACACACACACACATGTGTATGTGTGTTGCTTATATGATGGCATGTCATGTTTGATTGACAACTGTCTCGGCCAATCACAAACACCCTTTTCCTTCTGTTTTTTGCTCCCTCAGCTCTGAGTGACGTCGGCGACCCAACGTCGTGCGCTCGTTTGTGTTTTTTAGGATTTCCTGCTGCCCCGTCCCGACCTCTGCAGAGCTCTATTTTTAAACTGCTGGTGACCTTTGACCCCAGCTGCTTTATTTAGGCTGGTAAACAGTCTGGGAAACTGAGAGGGATTTCCCCAAAACACTGCGTATACTTTAGTGTCTGAGCATGAAATCAGATGGACAGCATGAAATCAGATGGACGTTTTGCACTTTTCTGTCAACGTGAGAAACTGATGCAGTTTAACACAAATGCAAATACTGAAGCTTTAATGTTTATTATATGTATGTTTATATCTGGTTTCTTTTTGCTTAGTAAAGTTTTAACCTGCATTTTGTGGATGCAGAAATGAACTGCGTTCAACAGACGACGGTTTTCTGAAGTGTTCCTGAGCCCATGCAGTGATTTCCACATCAAAATCATGGCTGTTAAAGACGTCTTTTACATGATTTTGCAAATCATTGAATAGAAAACAGGATTTTATCTCCTTGAAAATGAAGTAATTGTTAAAATTGTGGAGTAATTCAATTAAATGATAATATTTGTTGCACATGTTTGAACATCTCAAGTTCTGATAGGTGAAAAGGAAAAAAGGAGGATCTCCAACATGAAGGGAAAACACAACTAAATCCGAGTGCGTGCAACAGTTTAAGACTTTAGAAACATCGCCCTCTGCAGGCTCATCGGCAGACCTACAACGATGACCACTCATGAATCACCCAGCTGAGTGGAGGAAACACCGGCTGAGTTAATGAGCATCTGTTTCGAGTCCAGAAAGATTTCGGGACATTTTTCTGACTTTATATCTGTTTGCGTTGAACAGATGTGCTCCGATGTGTCGTGTCCTTTCAGCTGTAACTTGTAAACAGGAGATTTATGCAAATGTACTGCAGCTCTCGGTTTCAGCAGTCAAAATCATCATATATTTAGTAAAAAAAAAAAAAAAAAAGACAAAGTCAGCAGCTCAGAGAGGAAACCACAATGTGGAATACGTAACTAAAAAGATGCTAATTTTAAAAGATCTGAAATTTAACACCTTCAACACCTTTAACAGGTCTTGCTTCCAAAAATTTAATCTAGAGTTAGAATATAATATCTGCATAATTTATAGATATTACTGTACATTTATAGTAAGTATAAAAAACGAATTTTACCAAATTATCTGAAATGTGAGAAGCAAATTTGTATAATTCCACTTCGGGTGCTTCTTTTTTTCTCGTAACACTGTTTTAAAATAAAACGTCAACAATGAGAACTTTTTTTTTTAATATTAAATCAATTTAAAAAAAAAAAAAAAACAGATACAATAAATAAAACCAAAATAACAAATTATGAATGTCTAAAATTATAAATTGTCCAAAATAAACAGATAAATAATATAGAAACAAAAGCGTAAATATATAAAACACTACACTTGTTTGGCTCAACTTGTTTAACTTTATGCAAATAACCTGTGACGCACCGGAAACGGAAGTTCTGTTTTTTTCCCGCAGGTGTTCTTTTTTTTTTTTTCCTCTCTGGTCTCGCGCCGCTCCAGCTGCCAGCCTCCGGAGGTTTTAAACCGAAAATGGAGTATAAACTGATCATGGCAGTCTCCGGCTTCCCGAGTCTGTACGACACCAACTCGCTGACCTACCGGGACCTGAACATGCGGAGCGACGCGTGGAGGCAGGTCGCCGAGCTCGTCGGTGTCCCCGGTGAGTGCCTCAAGTTTTTACGGCACCGGAACACCGACAGCCGCGCGGGTAACGCGCCGTGACGCCCGTTTGTTTCTCCCGGTAAACACACACTTGGCTGTTTGAGTGTTCAGGGGAAGGAAGGCGCCGGAAAAACGCCGTTTTCCTCTTTTTTTAACAAAGGAAAAAAGATCAAAACAACCGGAGTCCGTCTCTTATTATGCTCCGGCGCTGTGAGGCTCTCAGTTACAAGAACATTGGTTCCTATTGAGGACAAATAAATAAATAAAAAATACCCCACAAATGAATATTAATAATAGTTATAATATAATAATAATATCTTTTAGTAACTGTGACTAGAACAGGAATAAATGGTGCGTTTGTTTGGTCGTTTTTTCAGCTGCTAATCAAAGGAAAGTAAATCCAAGTAAAATATACGTTGTTTTTTTTAACAGTAACAAAAAATAGAATGTATAATAAATGCAAAGGTTATTTTTTATTTCAGGGTTTAGATTAAATTAAAAGACAGTGTGTTCCTGATAATGAAGGAATATGTCAACTTTTGCATCAGTATGGCTCAATGATGTGTTTTAATGAAAATATGATCAGGATTTGGACACAGTCGCCTCAGTTTATATACATTTATTTTATGAGATAAATAACATCTACGTCTTCCCTCCATCAGAGTCGGAGTGCAGGAGGAAGTGGAAGACGCTGAGAGACCAACACCGGCGCGAGAGGCAACGCGAGAAGGAGCGACGGGAGAGCGGGATCGGGCTCTTCAACTACCGGCCGTGGAGATACTCGTCCATTTTGTCCTTTTTGAACCCGTTCATCGACGCCAGGGCGGCGGGCACCAACGGCTGGGCGCTGGACCCGCAGATCCAGGCGGCCGAGATGGTCGGCTGCAGCACGACCACGGAGACGCGGAGCGACGACGACGAGAGTTACGGTTCGTAACTAACGAATCAACAGAGTTGAGTTACAGCCACGTGTCACATCGAAGCGTGTAATACACCTGCCGGTCCACCAGAGGGCAGCGTGTTTTTGTGACACCTGATGCAGGTCATGTGACCGAAGTCTGACAGATGAAGTACGAAATAAATTAAGTCCTTTTTAAAGATGCAGACTTTCCCACTCAGGAGGGTCGAAGTTTGAGTATGACAAAAGAACATGACACTAACACGCGGCCCTCTAGTGGACCAGCGGGAGTATTACACGCTTCGCCGCGATGAAGTTACTCCAATTTGCGTTGTTTCACATTTTGTCACTGAGCTAAACTCTCTACTAAATCATGACTGTTTGTTGTCCTGGCTCCTAAATGGTGGAATGAGCTCCCCAACAACATCAGGACAGCAGAAACTCTGTACATCTTCCACCACAAACTAAAAACACACCTCTTCAGACTTTATCTTGAATAGGAGAACTTTAGTAGATTAAAATGGAACTTACTTTTAGCACTTTGTAGTTTGGCTTTCTAGAAGAAATTGTATTTTCTTGATTCTTCTTGTTCTGGTTTTGTACCCTCATGGTTGAAATGAACTTATTGTGAGTCTCTTTGGACAAAAGCGTCAGCTAAATGAAATGTAATGTAAAAATATCATGTTTACGACGTTGATGCTTCCCGAAGATAAAACATGAAACGTGACGGTTCTGTACGTGTTTTTTTAGGTTTCGCTGTAGCGGACGCCACGACGACAACGACGTCCTCCTCGTCCTCCTCGGACTTCCTCCACAGGAAGCGGCCGTCCTCCGCCGGCTTCGACGCCGTCAGACTGAAAGAGGCGAAGGCGGAGGTGATGTCGGACGGCGTCGCCGCGGACGACGGCGTGCAGACGCAGCAGCACGCCAACGTGAAGGAGCTGTTCGAGATGATGATGCAGTCGGTGACGTCTCTGGCGGCGTCCTTGGCGTCCTCGCACTCTTCCTCGCACTCTTCCTCGCAGCCCTCGGAGCAGCCAACGCCTCCGGCGGCGCCGCCGACCCGTCGCAGCCCGCCGCCGCCGTGGACCGCGTCCAGGCTCAACCAGCTGAAGACGGAGGAGCAGGAGGCCGAGGTGGCCGAGCTGTTGGTCCACACAGACGATGAAGATGAGGAGGAGGAGGAGGTGGAGGAGGAAGCGGAGGAGGAGGAGGTGGAGGAGGAGTGCCGCCCTGCGTCTCCCAGGAAGAAGAGGAGGAGCGTGGACGGGCTGCTGGAGGAGCTGCTGAGGAGGACGGAGGCCCGCGAGGCGCAGAGGGAGCGCGACCCGGCGGAGCACCGGGACGACGTGACGCTGTTCCTGCTCAGCTTGGCTCCGGCCATGAGGAGACTCTCCGCCGAGAAACAGTCGTGGGTCAGAACCAAGATGCAGCAGTTCGTCCACGAGGCCGAGTTCGGCGCCACCAGTTTTCAGTGAACAGATCAAATGACTGAGAAAACATATTTTAAAACTCTGAAGACTTTCATTTATTCACACTTTTATAATCATGTCGCTCTGTTTTTCTTCTTCTGTGGTTTTATGTGGTTTTTAATAAAATCCTCCTGTTACACGTGTTTGTGTTTTTATTTATGAATGAATCAAAGTGAGTAAACACAGTAAACATGACTCAGACAGTTTTGTGGCAAATGTGAAAAAGTTTAACTCGTTAGGACTCATGAGGCGAGTCAGCAGTTGTAATTTAATATCTAATAAAACATGAAATAAATGTTTATTTTGATTCAACTCATCAGTGGTGAAAAAAATATAAATTAAAGTATGTGTAACGTGCTATTAATAATAACAATGATTGTTTGTATTTTGGAGAAACGCCGCCATCTAGCGGCGGATTGTTGCCACTCGCAGCTGAAAGACGTTACATCCGGGTTACAGGGTCAACGCATCAAAACACGGAAGCGGTGGAAGTTGTGAAGTGTTCAGCGCGAGGAGGAGAGCTGCAGGACGGACAGATTTCTGAGCCGTTTCCTCTTCTGACGTGTCGACGTGAGTAAAATCAGCAAACACCAACGTCTCTTTTCAGTGTTTTCATTTTTAGTGACATTTTCTTAATATTCGTGTAAAAATGCACAAAAAAAGGCAAAAACTACTGCAGGCAGTTTTAAACGTGGACCAGGTGAACTGGGGAAGTGGAGGCTGTTTAAAGGGCAGTTGAACATCTTTAAAAAAAACTTAATTCTGTTTAGAGCTGAATAAATAAGATGGTTTAAAATCCAGATTCAGATGCATGAAATCTTTATTCTCTTTTTAAAAACACTTGCAAAATGGGTGATTTCACTTCTTGATGTAGACCACCTCAGACCCGGTCCAGACCAAAAACTGCCACACCTAATCTGGACCAGATTATAAATGATTTATTCTGTTTGTAAAAATCCCCAGAAAATGATGATTTTGCACTAATCCTGTTAAATCTGGTCTGCAGTGAACCTTTATTTTTTCCAAACACACACAAAAGAGTGATTTCACTGCTTTTTAAACACCCAGACCACCTCAGACCAGCTCAGACCAGCTCAGACCAGCTCAGACCACCTCAGACCACCTCAGACCACCTCACAGGGAGCATTATCATTTCCTGTGACTTTAAGTTTAATAAATTATCTGTACAGTCAGTTTATATGACCTTTATTTAACCAGGTAAAATCAATTGAGAACCAGTTCTCATTTACAATGATGACCTGTCAGTACAGTCCACACAGTTTCAATGGAATAAAAGCGCCGCCGTGTCCTGAGTGACTCTGGTCTCTGCAGCCGGACGCCCAGCAGGGCGGCGGGCGGCGCCCCACGATGGCGAAGGTGTTCTGCAGTCCGGCCCGCCACGGCTACGCTGTGGAGGCGTCGCCGTTCATCCCCAACAGAGCGGCCTGCGCTGCCTCCCAGTACTACGGCATCGCTGGTGAGCTTTAGAAACCACTCTGCAGGACGGAGACACGTGTAGAGGACGAACCGATGATGTAACTGTGTGTTTGTAGGTTGCGGCTCCCTGCTGGTTCTGGATGAGACGGAGGCGGGGCTTGTTCTAGTCCGGAGGTAAAGTTGTTGTTTTTGTATTTTCGTTTTTTGTTTTTGTTTTTTGTTTGTTAATTAAGTAAGAAAAAACAAATAAAACTGATCTGGGAACAAACAGCAGCTGATGAATGTCAAGTTCAACCCCTGAAATGTAAAATGAAAATGAAAAATGTAAATAAAAACCGAATGTGATGATTTGTAAATTATATAAACTCATATTTAATTGAAAATAGAACAAAGACAAACATATTGAAACTGACATTTTGTGTTGTTTTATGAAAAATACATGCTCCGGGCTAAAGAGGAGAGGGACCACCCAGCTTGTTATCAGCGCTCAGTTAAAATAAAAAGCTGGCGTCTGTGATACTGAATTCGATGGCAGCAACACGTCTCTAAAACGTTGTTACAGAGTCGTGTTTACCACTGTGCTGCATCACCTCTTGTTTTAACAACACTCTGTAAACGCGTGGGAACTGGGGAAATCTGTCACTGGAGTTTTGAAAGTGAAATGTGGTCCCATTCTTGCCTAACAAGCCGGGTGGTCCCACTCTCCCCCCTCTTTAACCCAAAAGTTTAAATTTAGTCCCTGCATGCGAGTCCATGTAATAATACTTGTGTGTGTGTGTGTGTGTGCGTGTGTGTGCGCGCGCGTCAGCTGGGAGTGGGGCGACGGTCTGTTCGACGTGGCGTGGAGCGAAGCCAACGAGCACCTGTTGGTCGCCGGCGGCGGAGACGGCAGCCTGCAGCTGTGGGACACGGCCAATCACAGCGCTCCGCTGAGGGTGGCCAAGGAGCACACACAGGAGGTGAGACACACACACACACACACACACACACACACACACACACAGGAGGTGAGACACACACACACACACACACACACACACACACACACACACACACACACACACACACACACACACACTGTGTTTGCTGAGCATGTGTGTTGACCCTGGGGTGTGAAGGTGTACTCTGTGGACTGGAGTCAGACCAGAGGAGAGAACCTCGTCGTCTCCGGGTCGTGGGATCAAACCGCCAAAGTGGTGAGATTTTATTTATTTGTGTTTATTTTTATTTTTTTATTGTTTCTGTTTCCTGTTTCCTGTTCCTCTGATCGTCCTTGGTGTTTATGACTTCCTCCTTCGTTTCTCTCCCCTGCAGTGGGACCCGACTCTCAGCCGCTCGCTGACCACGCTCAGAGGTCACGAGGGGGTCGTCTACAGCACCGTCTGGTCTCCCCACATCCCAGGATGCTTTGCGTCGGCCTCGGGTGAGTTAAAGGAGTTCGACACGCGGTGATCGGTGTCAGTTTGAGGTTTGATTCAGTATCTATCTCTTTTTGTTTGTTCTGTCTTCGATTAAAGATATAGAATTATTTTTTTTAAACCTTTAATATTAACTTATGCTTAAAATATTCAACAAATTTTGCAAAAGTTTGAGCAAAAGAAAATTGAAAACAGAAATATTTTGAAGACAAAACTCGCTGAAGACTTGGAAACAGACGACCGTCAGATCTGGGAGAAGTCCAGTTAGATGTGTGAGGCGGCTCGCCACAAGGAGGCGCTGCTGCAGCGGTGTTGAGATTTTAAAGTTTGTGCTTCCAGACGTTCAGACTCCGACTCCGGGGGGAGGGAGGAGGGGGAGGAGGAGGGGGGAGGAGGAAGAGGGGGAGGGGGGAGGAGGAGAAGGAGGAGGGGGAGGTGAGGGGGGTGAGGAGGAAGAGGAGGAGGGGGGAGGAGGAGGAGAAGGAGGGAGGAGGAAGGGGGGTGAGGAGGATGAGGAGGAGGAGGAGGGGGGGGGGGGGCTACGATTGTGAGAAACTGGTTTCCAACACCTCCTTTCTTTCCTTCTTTCATCGACCAGCTTGTTCTCTACTTCCAGTACAACTTTCATCCTCTCTGAACGTTGAACATCATCAAAGCTCCTCTTATGATCCACATTCATACAAACGGACGGGAGACTAAAGACCATGAACTTTTCTGCTGTCAAAAGTAAAACAAAATGATGTTTGTGTTTCGCTCAAAGTCATTTTCATCCGGCTAACATCCGGCAAACATCTGGCTAACATCTGGCTTACATCCAGCTATCTTGAACTCGGTGTTGACGGTCTGTCTCTGGGGGACGAATTCAAACTCCAGCGTTTTGTCCGCTGTGTTTCATGCAAAGGAAACTAGATTTAAAACTGTCCGATTAACATTTTTTAGAAACATTTAATTATCCTGAAGTCGACACAAAACTTGTCCCAAACCGAAATAAAATCAAGCGCTCCTTGTGGTGACACTTCAGGTGTCAAACGACTTTTTTATTAAGCATGAAAAGCGTCCTCAGTCGTGCTGTGATGAAGAAGAAGAAGCACTGAAGGCGTTTCTCCTCTCGCTCCATCGAGGAAGTCAGTTTTTACAAATCAACTTCATTCACGAGACAATTAAGTTGGTTTCCCGGAGGGAGCGCTCGGCTGGCCTCCTCCGTGCGCTGCAGCGCTTATCGGAGGGGCGGAGCCGCGCTGCTGATGGATGTGTGATTGTGGAGCAGCTGGAGAGGAATCTGCTGCAGCTGTCTTCGGTGGAGGACGACGAGGCGCTCCAACAAGTTGGCTGATGAGGTTTGGTTTAATTAGCCAGCGGAAATCTGGGATGAAGTTTTCTAACCGGGGAGATGTTAAACTCAAGGTTTTTAATTCATTATATCTTTGACTGGATCTCTGCGACGCCGAAGAAAATTTAAGTTCTGCATTTAGAAGGAGTATCTTTTTAAAATTTATTTCTGAACATTTGTTCAACCAAACTGGATCTAAGGATCTTGAGGGTGGTGCAGTGGTTAGCATCGTCGCCTCACAGCAAAAAAGGTTGCGGGTTTGAATCCGGTCCTGGGCCTTTCTGTGAGGAGTTTGCATGTTCTCCCTGCGCTTGCGTGGGTTCTCTCCGGGTTCTCCGGCTTCCTCCCATCATCCAAAAACATGCACCTCAGGTCAGGTTACCTGGCGCCGCGCTAGTGGCAGCCTGCTGCAGCATCTCCCCCTGAGAGCCCCCCCTGAGAGCCCCCCTGCTGTAGTGAAGAAATTTCCCCTCAGGGATTAATAAAGTGAAATAAATAAATTTAAAACATTCACAAACTGACTCATATTTGAGCCAAACAGCGACCACCAGTGATGTCATCATCCAGCAGTGATGTCATCGTTGGTTTGTGAACATTATGAATCCTCCAGTTCAGATTCTGTCCGTCACCATCTTTACTAGTTCAGAGCGGTTTGGAGCAGGAAGTGACCATATTTGGACGATCTGGGGGAGGAGCCAGCGGTGGATCTGACCGATCTGATTAGAAACTCCAGAAAACTAATAAGAAGGAGTGACTTTAGCTAACAACACCGAGATAACTGATGGACACATTTTATTCACTTTGGATTTGATGAGAGAAGTTGAATGGGAGTCTATGGAGCCGGAGGCTTTTTGGAGCCGACCTCTAGTGGCACTCGCTGGTATTGCAGCTGGAGACACTTCTGGATCAGAACCATTTTACAGACCTGAAGCTACGAACTCTTTTAGAAACAGTCTGTAGTTGTAACCCACAGATGTCTTTAAGTGTCTTTTTTTTGTCCGACCAGCAGTCTAAAACCAAAATGTTAACTTTTTCAGCTCATTTCCAACGAAAATGATTTTCTCAAATGTGAAATGATCGAATTTGTAGAGACTTTAAGCTCTTTGTTGCATAAAATGAAAAAGATATAAAATCTCCTTTAGTTCGTGCAGCATCGGTTCGGACTGTTAAGATCTGGACGTGATCTGAGAGGTGGACGCTGCCGTCAGAGTTTCAGAGCAGTGAGACAGTTCATCACATCTGTGTTCAGCTAAATGATTCACAGAGAACTGACCTTTTGTAATGAAAGCATCGCTGTGGACGGACTGACCTGCGTGAGGCCGCTACAGCTGTTTACCTGCAGGTTCGTTATGTTGATCCACCTGGAACAGCTCAGACACTCCGATTCAGTACAAACACCATCGTCTTTTTTTGGCCCCTTTAATATTCAGTCAGCGCAAATATATAAAACCTTCTGTTTACCTAAACACTCAACTACAACCTGAAAATAAAGAGCTTTTATGGTAGAAATAAAACAGGTGTGCAGCGTTCATCAGCTCCGAAGAGGGAAATTGTGTCAGAGTCCGAAAGGTTAAAGTCAGCTGGAGTTATCGAGGGAGGCGTTTAAGTGCTCCTGAAATAATCAGACTTATTAAACCTGCTTCCAATAAATCATCACATGCACGACTGCTGAAGGAACCCGTGACTCGACTCAGGTCTCATTGAGCCAGCAGCCACAGTGTGTGTGTGTGTGTGTCCTGCAAAAAGAACACACACACACACACACACACACACACGCTCACACACACACA
Organism: Embiotoca jacksoni; assembly: GCF_022577435.1. Taxonomy (NCBI): domain Eukaryota; kingdom Metazoa; phylum Chordata; class Actinopteri; family Embiotocidae; genus Embiotoca; species Embiotoca jacksoni. The sequence continues at coordinate 348,357 of NW_027185408.1, forward strand.
CACACACACACACACACACACACACACACACACACACACACACTCCTGTTGATAAGATATGTGTTTGTTCCATGCTAGCAGGTAGAGTCTGGTTAAATAATTGATAGCAGGCATCAGAGACACACACACACACACACACACACACACACACACACACACACACACACACACACACACACACAGAGCTGGCCTGCTGGCCTCGGGGAAACTTTGGCTGGACGTGAGCTGTGACTGGCCTCTTTCTCTGCTGCCAGACACGACGAACAAACAAACAGCAGCGCTCACAGCTTCAGGGGCCAAAATGTGGATGAATGAAATCGACCTGCGACATCAAAAAGGACCAACGACCAGGAGAGGAAGACTTTACAAGTAAAAAAAAAGGTTTTTAGCAGTGAAATGTCGTAAAAATATATAAGTTAAAGTCCTGTTTGGGACCCTCTGACTGATATCTGGTTATTTATGACCTCATTAGATTGTTAATGCAACAATCTTTAATCTGTGATTTCTTGCCGAGATATTTAGATCATTGGATTGTTGATTGAAAGGGAACCATGTGAGGAGTTTAGAGGGACAAATCCTTCTCAGCTCAGAGACATCTGAACCTTAGAGCCGACTAATCGCTGCCGTGTTTTTGTAAAAAGACGGGATTTGGACCGGTTACAGGCGTCCGGTCCGTTCGTCCAAATATGGTCGCTTCCTGCTCCAAACCGACGGGTGACGTCACTGCTGGTTCAGACTCAACAAAATGCTTTTTACCGTTGTTCTACCTGAAATAGAGAAGACGAGAGTGGTGTGAAATTAAAAGAGCCATTTTCTTTTTTTCTCTCCTGCTGAGACGCATTTTCACACTTTATCTGAAGCCTGCGTGAAGCGCTAAAACACACACACACACACACACACACACACACACACACACACACACACACACACACACACACACACACACACACACACACACACACACACACACACACACACACACACACACACACACACACACACACACACACACACACACACACACAGGAAGGCTGGTGTTGATAGAGGAGTCCTGTCGTGCACCGCTGCCGGCCCGGTAAGAGCTGTAATGAGAAGACGGCCGACGATCAATAGACAGATGGATGGATAGAGAGAGAAACTTCCTGTGAGATCTTCAGTGTTTCTGACTCAGTAAACCGTGAGAAGTCACACACACACACACACACACACACACACACACCACACACACACACACACACACACACACACACACACACACACACACCACACACACACACACACACACACACACACACACACACACACACACACATCGGAAAGTGTCGTCTCTTAATCGTCGTTTCACGAGAGCGACGGTGGTTCTGACTTCGCCGTCTTTTTTTTTTTTAGCCAGAGGTGACCATATTTGGACGAACTGGGGGAGGATCTGGACGCTAAGCCCCGCCCACCTATCACAGAAACTTCTTGATTTTTGTTGTTGTTGCTATAAACCATAAACAAAGTGGCTTTTCTTCTTTGTGTTTTTTAGCAGCTGTTTCCCGGTTTGCACCAGAATAAAAACAAGGCGAGACTCTTTTTCTCGTGCAAAATGTCCATAAGAATGAAAAAACCCCAAAAGAGTGGATGTTGTAGACGTGAAGTCTGCAGACTGAACGAGGAGGCAGTTCAGGCTGAGAGTCCTTTTTGAAAACCACTCGTGGGTGTTGCAGACAGACGATCGGCCGTCGGAGTGACAGCTGAATTACAGGGTGTAATGGTGTTCTCCTGTCGGGGGGGGGGGGGGGAGCTGACCGGAGGAAATTGACCTTTTTATTTGTCCGTCTTTTGGAATTGCTTCGTTCCCGGTTAATGTCGGCTCTCCGCCGCCAGGAACCGTCTGACGTCTTTGAAATGAGGGAAAAAAGTGGAGAAACAGAAGAACTTAGAAGAACTAAAAACACCTCTTCAGACTTCACCTTCAATAGGAGAACTTTAATTAGCTTAACGTGGAACTTATTCCACGAAATTGTATTTTCTTGATTCTAGTTCTGGTTTGAACCCTCATGGTTGAAATGTACTTAACTGGCAGATGGCGTCTCATGCCGATAAGCTTATCGGGGTTTCCCATGCTCCCCGCTGCCTCTCCTCCTCACATCTTCTCAGGGTTTTGTTTTTTTCCCCTCCTCTTCCTCTTCCTCTTCCTCCCTCATCTCCATCCATCCAATTAGGTTCAGTGCCACTCGACATCTCCACCTCCAGCATCAGCAGGAGATCACAGCGTGTCTGTTAGTGTTCGTTGGTGTGTTAAGCTTCAGTTCGCCCTCCGGACCTCCTCCGGCGGCGGCGGTGCCAGTTCCACTTGGTCTCGGCGCCGCTACAAATCGAAGCTTCAGTAAACAACCATCCTCATCCTCATCTTCCTCACGTCTTTATCTCCCAACATCACCGTGCTTCAACTAGTGTCTATAAATCAGCTGTTTCCTGAATGAAAACGTCTCCCTGACGCTGGTTTCACCAAAAACTCCTCTGTGTTCAGGTTTTAAACTTCCTGACGCACATCGAACCCAGAGGCCCCGCCCCCTCTCACAGTTCACCGATCCACCGCAGCGCAGAGCCCGACCCTCTCAAACCCGCTGGAGTAACTCAATAATCTGACTGAAGTGAACAGCTTTTATCAGAACCTCTGATTCTCTGCCGGTGAATTGCTTTGACTTGTGCGTCTCTGAAGAACTCGTCCTCGTATCTTGTGCGCTCGCTGCTCGTGTACCATTCGTCTCTTTTCCTGTTTTCTGTCTCCATTCACAGAATTCAAAACATACGAACGCAGAAGTAATTTCACAATAAAGGAAGCGCGATCGTCTGCATGTAATTCGTCCCGCTGTGTGTTTCGTGACACCGCTGCTCTGCCAGCTCGCCTCGTAGGAGGACGCCGTCCAGCTGTGTGTGTGTGTGTGTGTGTGTGTGTGTGTGTGTGTGTGTGTGTGTGTGTGTGTGTGTTTGCAGGCCTCTCGCCCGGCAGCGCTGGTCATGGTTTCCCAGATAAGCGCTGTGGAGGTGGTCGATCTCTGCTCTCGTCAGGCAACCAAAACAATCATGTAAATCTTCAGTCTTTTGTTCTGCGGTCGCCCACCCGCTCGCTCTGATCACATTCAGCCTCCAGTCTGGAGTGTTTGGAGAATTTTTTTTTTTTGCTTTAATCTAAAATACCAACGTATGACGAGAGAGAAGTGCCCCCCCCCTCCATGTCTCCCCCTCCCCTCCCGACCCCCCACGAGGGAGGGATTAGCTGGAAGAGATGCCATCAGCAACAGGAAGTAGTTTGACCTGCGAGCATGAATCAAATGGTTCTTTGTGACCACAGGAACTTCTCCAGGAACGATGTCAGTGTTCGGGCTCCTGTCATACACGACTGTAGCACTCGATTGGTCAGGACGGATCGATTTGAGCCAATCAGAGAAGGGTTTACCCCTCCTCTCTCAGAGCCAACAGAAAGTCTGTTTTTCATCAGGTTAGACTGGTTTTAAATGTAGATGTAGCTGGTTATTACGAAACCTGGGTTTATTCAAATCTTCTGTTGCATCTGCTATTTAAATGCAAATCAGATTCTGGGTCTGAAAAATGTGGTTAATATGCTGCAATACCAGCGAGTGCCACTAGAGGTCGGCTCCAAAAAGCCTCCGGCTCCATAGACTCCCATTCAACTTCTCTCATCAAATACAAAGAAAACTCGAATTCATGAAAAGCGAATAAGATTCCCACCTTCCTGATGACATTGACTTACGCTTCCAACCCATCTGTCCTGCCTTCTTACACGGACTTCAGCGTCCTTTATTCTTTGTCTCAATATCTTGCTCATCGGATGTTTGTCACATGACCTGCCTCTGTTTATGTCGACATGATGCAGCAAAGACACGCCCCCTTTAGTGGACGGGCGGGTGTTTTACACGCTTTGCTGAGATACTGGGATATGCTTCACATCAGGTGTGTGTGTGTGTGTGTGTGTGTGTGTGTGTGTGTGTGTGTGCGTGCTTGAAGGTGTGTGTGTGTGTGTGTGTGTGTGTGTGTGTGTGTGTGTGTGTGTGTGTGCTTGAAGGTGTGTGTGTGTGTGTGTGTGTGTGTGTGTGTGTGTGTGTGTGTGTGTGTGCGTGCTTGAAGGTGTGTGTGTGTGTGTGTGTGTGTGCTTGAAGGTGTGTGTGTGTGTGTGTGTGTGTGTGTGCGTGCGTGTGTGTGTGCTTGAAGGTGTGTGTTAACTAGCTGAACCTGCTGATACAGCAGAGATACCAGGTTGTAATAGAGCGAGACCCTTTTACAGGAGTCAGCCTCTAATGCACTGCAGATCACACACACACACACACACACACACACACACACACACACACACACACACACACACACACACAGTCATCCTCCAACATTTACATGCAGAGCCAGATGCTCTTTGCTGCTGCTGCAAAAGAAACATAATGTTAAACTGTTCTGCTGCTGTAAACACACACACACACACACACACACACACACACACACACACACACACACACACACACACACACACACACACACACACAGAGTGGAGCTGGCATGTTTTCTGCTTCGTGATGCCAGAGGAGGTCCACGCTTGGCTGAGAGTGTGTGAATGAGGAAAAGGACTGAGGAAGAAGAGGAGAGGAAGAAGAGGAGGGGGGAGGCAGAGGAAGAGGAGAGGAGCCAGAGGAAAAGGAGGGGAGGGAGAGTAAGAGGAGGGGAGGTAGAGTGAGAGGAAGAGGAGGGGAGGCAGAGGGAGAGTAAGAGGAGGGGAGGCAGAGGGAGAGGAGGGGCGTGAGGGGTTAAAACAGTTCTGACAGAATCGATAAAGAGCGGGAGGATGCGGTCCGGACGACACCCGATGGGGGAGGGAGCGTTTTCCATCCATCGCTGGGATTAAAGAGGAGGTGCAGGGAGGAAGAGGAGGAGGAGGATTAATCTGCTGGTCAGCAAACACGAGGTGAAGCCATGATTATTTAAATTGTTCGGACCACGAGTTCACGTTCCAAAATGTTCCGTCCCGTTTTGCTCGCTGTGTTCGCCTCCCAGGGACTTCAGGTGGCGCCTTTTCCGAGGAGCCGGTCACATAATCCTATTAAGCAAATTTATTTTGTTTGCAGCGTCCAGCCGGAGACTCGGAAGTGGCTCCTGCCTTCTCGTTCTTCGAGTCCCGCAAACATCATTGCAAAGTTCAAATAAAGCCGCCGGCAAAATGTTACGACTGTAACTTTAGTTGTCCGAAGGAAAGTGAGACGAGGCCAGCTGCTAATTTATGTCGGTACATCAAACACGTTTCTGAAAGCTCCCTTTAAATACATCCTGGAACATTCACATTATTTGTGTTATTTCCAGCGTTTTACTTGCTGAGTATCACAGCAAAACGTGAAATAGACACGCTTCAGCCTCTCTAGGTGAAAACATCATGCGTCTCTGTGAGTTCAAAATTAAATAAATGACAACGAGTTACAGTGCAAACTCTGGTTAAGCCAGCAGATCATCAGTCTACCACAGCTGCGCTTAATCAATGACCGGGTTTGTCACCGGGCGAAGTGAGTTTGATGTTGGACGTGCAGAACAAGGAAAAGCCCATCAGCTCAGTTAAAGGCTGGAAATGTTTCCCAGCCTCCGTTCGTTTTCAAGCTTTTCGACCTTCACTGCAGCTGCAGAGTACGAACGAACCTCTGAGAACCTGCAGGCTATGAAACGCATGAAGAGGAGGAGGAAGAGGGAGGAGACTAAAGGTTGTGTTTGATGATTGTCGCAGTGCGTTGGCAGATCTACACTCACATCCATACCTCTATCTTTGTGAGGACCGTCGCTGACATTTTACATTACCCTGATCCCTGAAACCAAAACCACGTTCCTTCTGAAGGGTTGTCCTGAAGCGTGGACCGAACTAAATGTCCTCACAAAGATATAAGACCCCGACACACACCTCTGGGTCGATGCCATCATGAAGCGGTCCCTGAAATGAAACCGTGGTCCACGAGAGACTTCGTTATTCGGTGACGCGCTCGGTGAAAGAAAACACGGGCAGCTCCCCTCAATTAACCTCCTCGTCTCTCCGCCGGCCTTCACTTCTGTTTCTGCTTTTATTTTCTGTCTCTCTCCGGAGACGCTTCCTCGCTCCGTCTTCATCTCGTTTAACCGCTCTTTAGTTACAGAAGCGACGTGAATATCTACCGAATATTAAATACAGCTGGAGCTTTTACTAAAGGACGACCCGCTCCAACACTTCAACCGCAGTTTCTGAGGACAGGAAACACTCTTTTAGCTGGGCGGACATTATTCTGAGGAGGATATAGTCCAGAATGATCTGTGGTGGTGCCGGGCATGCTGGGTAATCCTCTGCTGTTTCTGCTCTCAGGCGACGGGACGCTCAGAATTTGGGACGTGAAGAGCGCTGCGTGCCGATTGGCCGTCCCGGCGCACAAGACCGAAATCCTCAGCTGTGATTGGTGCAAATACGACCAGGTATACCCGCCCACCTCCGGCTGCACCTTTGGTCTTTATGTTTTGATCCACGACAAATGAAGTTTATGTTTGGACCAGATGTAGTTGAAGTATTATAGAATTCCATTTAATTGCTTGTAAGTTGAATCTTTCATAAAATGTATGTAATTTTTTTCCCTACCTTAAAATGCTTTTAATACATTTTAAAGCACCTTATTGTAGTTTAAAATCCACATATCAAGCTGTAGTTTATTTTGATTTTCTTAACTCTGAATTCAAATATTGATATCCATCAGATAATAAGTGTAAAATACATTTAACCAGGTATGTTGAAGTTTAAACTGGAATTAACTGGTCTTTTTCCGAGTAAAAATCCACTTCAAAGCTTCTTCTGTGGTTTATTTATGTGCTGAAGTGTGTTTTCGCTCATTTATTTACTTATTCATTTTAATTTCAGCAGCTAGTAATAGTTACGTCCATTGAACCTTAATATGTTTGTTCTAATAATGAGTTTATAATAATGATTTGTCGTCTGTCTGCAGAACATCGTGGCCACGGGCTCCGTCGACTGCACTGTGTGTGTGTGGGACCTGAGGAACGTCCGACAGCCTGTCAATCAACTGCTGGGACACACCTACGCCGTCCGTAGAGTCAAGGTACACATACACACATTTTCAGTTCTGTCTTTTTTCGAGGACAATTAATGACTGTCGGTCTATGAGGACAAAATGTTCCAAAAATGTCCCCACAAGGTCTAAAACTCTAATTGGTCCCCACGAAGATACACAGATGAGTACGCCAAGCCTGGGTTCTGTTCCCTACACACTCTGTCAAATGTCCAACACAGTGTGTGTGCGTGTGTGCGTGTGTGTGCGTGTGAGCGCGCGTGTGTGTGTGTGTGTGTGTGTGTGTGTGTGTGTGTGTGTGTGTGTGTGCGTGCGTGCGTGTGTGTGTGTGTGTGTGTGTGTGTGTGTGTGTGGTCTTATTAGGTCCATTTAAGTGGGTGTTTTGATGCTGTCAGGCTTCACAATGCATCTCTGCCAACACACACACACACACACACACACACACACACATATATTAGATGTGTGTGTGTGTGTGTGTGTGTGTGAGAACAGACAGCTGCAGAGCAGCGAACACAACCCAGTTACTCAGATTAGTCACCACACACGTCATTAAACACACAGAGATGTCACAAATACACACACACACACACACACACACACACACACACACACACACGCACACACACACACACACACACACACACACACTCAGAGGACTTTACATTGACTTGCATTCATTTCCTTCAGGCTTATGTCCCCACAATGTAAGTAAAACAAGAACACACACACACACAAACACTCTTCACAGCTGCAAACAGAAAAACTAAAACTAACGTGAGCTCAGCCAATCGAGCGGCTCAGGCGGGGTTTTCGAGGACAAGGTGTCATCGATCGATCGCCGTTCGCCGGCGTTTGAAAATCTGCCGACTCGTATCGATCCACGGAGGAAGGAGATCAAAATAAAAAGAGACGAGCCGAGGAACTCCAGCCGTCAGATAAATTTATAGACAGTTTAATATAAAAACTCCATTCTGCGATGAATGACGTAATACACCTCGTCGTGACAGCCGATTATGATCGTTTACCTGGTGACGCGTTTCTTTTATTCTGAAAGAGTCAGAGGAAGTAAGCCCGATGATGTCACAGTGATGTCATCAGGGTTACCTCAGTATCGGCTGGCACACTTTACATTCACAGCGTTACAAACTGGAGCTGCGGCGTTGGGAGTTATGTTTGGCTTTTAAGAAGGAGAACAATCAACGCTGTGCTGGTGCATCATGGGAAATGTGGGATCCAGTGTGTTTGATGTTCGACACGCCAAACTCTTAAAAACAGAGTATCTCAGCGTCCGTCCGAACTTTACAGAACTACAAACGTTTAAACAAGGAAAATAAAATCAGTAAACTACTTATCAGTATTATTGATATATAACTATATATACATAACTATTTATTAATTATTATTTGTTCAATATTTGTAATTAAAATGATAAATAATAATTATAAACTTTATTAGAACACCTGCTCCTTCATGCAGATATCCAGTCAAACAATCATTTAAATGTTTTATCCAAATCAGGACGGAGTCGATAAATTAAAGGAAAACTACTGAAAATAAAATCGGTGTTTATCCGAGGAAACGCGTCTTCGTCTCTCGATAACTTCGTTCTGCCGAGTCTTGTTATTTTTGTTGTTGTCTTTTTTTTGCTTCGGCAACAAACGACTTTTGCCAGTGAAGCAGCTCCAAAAAAAAAAAAAAGCATCAGTGGAGAGAAAAGTGTTAAACGAGGCAGAGAGTCGCTGATAAGAAAGGTGAAGCTGTCAGAAGCAGAGAGGCGGAACAAATGAACGAATAAATTAATTTAAGAGTGCTTAGCCGACAGTCGCTGAAAACGGCTCTCCGCGGACTCTTTTCAGGCTCTGTGTGTGTCGGCACAATCCTCGAAGTGCTGAGCAGAAAAAAAAAGGAGGGGAGATGGGGGGGGGGGGGGGGGGGGGACTCCACTCAACCCGCCTGAAGCCGTCCTTCACTTTGATGGAGAGAAAAATGTTTTAAGCATTCAGGTTTTTTGTTTTTCTTCATGAAAACAAGCTCAAACACAGCAGATGAAAACATGTCGGTCCCCGAGGATCTGAACATAATAAATACACTTCAACAGAACAAACTCAGCAATTCTGCAGGTCCTCTGCTTTGTAGTTTTATTTTGAAAGGACAACTTTGTTTTTCTTCTAAAGGCTAAATTATTTATATTGCTTTTCTGTTTGTGAAACCACACGTGGTTATTTACCTTCCGAGATTAGAGATTGATATCAATATAAAACATGTTCGTCTTTTTTATTGCTCCTTTATTTTGTAGGATTGTTTTTTTATCAGCTGATCATTACCGTGCCGTTTTCTTTGTTTTTCTGTGTTGCATCACGTCTCGTTTAAACAACACTCTGTAAATGTTTGGGTAACCGAGGAGACCAGTGGCTGGAGTTTTGAAAGTGAAATGTTGTCCCATTCTTGCCTGATAGAGGATTTCAGGCGTTCAACAGTTTAGGGTCTCCTTTGTCGTAATAATACTTCTTGTAATAATCTTTATTTTTATAGCACGAGCAAGGGGCGGATCTGAGCCTCGAGTACTCTATGCCCCGCCCACTTATAGTGGAAACCTGACTGCACCGCAGGCCTGTCAATCAAACCAGACACGCCCACCCCAGACATGTCTGTGTTTGAGTTCTAATATCGAATCAGTGCTGACAGGTTTTTAGGAGCCGGGCCCTAGTGGCCCTCAGTGGTATTGCGGTTAAAGTCAGCCTCACCAGCTCCGTCCACTTGTATATAAAGTCTGCTGTAAGCTCTTAAAATGAAGTCTGAAACCAGCTGAAACAGGTGCACGTTAAACAGATGATATCAGTTTCCCGATTGTAATAGTTTTCGTTCCTCTCCATGCAGTTCTCTCCGTTCAGTAAGACGGTGTTGGCGTCCTGCTCGTATGACTTCACCGTCAGGTAAGATCACATTTCATGTGACATTTCCCTTTTATGTCCTTTTCTGTCTCGGTCGTGAGGCGACGTGAGAACTTTTTGTCAGATTAAATTGTCCTCAGCTTGTCGTCGCCGTGAAACACCGGGAGTCAAAACGCTCCCGTCGAGACGTTGAGAAGAATGTGTGTAACTCATTTTGCATTAATGGTCCATGGAAATGAAGGACGTCATACGAGTTTAATGTTTTGGCACAAAGAAATGAAGAGTCGACATTAGAGAGGAGACACAAAGTGTGGCGGTGGCAGAAACCCTGCAGAGCTCCTTCAAACTTTTGTCAAAGAAAACTCAGTGTTTGAATCAGGTGACCTCTGGCTGCTCTCTTCCTTTTTGAATGGGAGTCCATTGGAGACAGGTTTTTTTTGGAGCCAGCCCCTAGTGGCCGTCAGTGGTATTGCACTTTAAGGCAATTCTGCATTGTCTTCACTTTTCAAACTCGGAGGGTACGAACATTTTTATCTACATTCGATGGTGGAACCTTTAACAATAGAGAATTAAGCTAAGCAGCGGCACTTTAGCACACCCTGCTGGTGACACGTAGTTATGTCACCTGTCAAATGGCTTTTTCCAGTTAAATTCAGTGTGGTGTTGTCCCCCACATTTTAACACCCACCGCTACTGATTTCTAAAATTCTTTCTATGATCTGTTACAGACATGAACTAAAAAGATAAAGTGAAAATCCTCCACTAGGGGGCTCCAGATACTGCTTGAGACAAAGTTGTTCTCCTTCTCAGTCAAACCTGAACACACAGACATGAAAACATATTTTGATATTGTATATATGTATTTAATATCTTCATACTGAATCTGCTGTATGAATATACTTGCTTGCTCGTCACATATTTGTAGCGGATGGAAACGGCCGTTTTCTTTTACTGACTTTACTCAAAATTTGGTTAAATTTCACACCAGATTTGGATGGAGAACGTCTCATGTTCACTTAGAAATAATAATAATAATAAAAAAAAAGACAAAAGTCACAAACATTCCCGTTGAGCTGATTCAGTGGCAGGAAGAGCAGCTCTTCTGGAAAAATGAACTCGGAGATCCCCAAAAAACTCGAGATGGGATTAAAATTCCTGAAGGACCGGTGATTTTTACAAGAAAGCCAGCCGCTCAGTGCGACTGTATTTCTGGGCTCAAGGCTGTGAAATCACCCTGATACGTGATTAAAATTCCTGCCAACCGCTGCAGAAATTAAAATCTCCTCCTCGACTAAAAAAACCCATCTCACACCGAAGTTTTAACTTTTTCTGGAGGTTAAAAAGACGCGAGGAGTTTCTGCTGCTTGTCTTTCAATTACCACCCAAAGTGGATGGATGGTGTCATCCTGGAGGAAGAAGTAATGAGTCGGGACACGGCGTGATAACGTGTGATAAAGTTAACTGCTGTGTGAGACGGGGAGGCGAGAGAGGGCCGGAGACACAAAGACCCGACGAGCTGCAGAGTTCATAAAATGTGTAATTTCAGGGAAGGCTGCTTCTGTGGTTCTACGAGAATATGCTGCTTCTTAAAGTCCACCTGGTCTCTCCGTCCAGCTCAGCGGTGGAGATTCAACACAAAGTCCTCTGAGTCGATTTTACATTAAGAAACATTGCAAACTGTTATGTAAGCTACTTAACGTCTACGTTACGTTTTGCACAATCTCCTTTTTTTCTTTTAAAGCTGTTAATGAATGGAATTAACTAAAAGTCTTTAAAACCTGCACAGGTTCCCACAAAAAAAAAAAAAAAAAAAAAAAGAATTTTTAAAAAGCAGAATCGTCAGTTTTAAATTTGACAAACTTTTTTTATTTGTTTAATTTCTTTTTATTATATTTGTTGGCATATTTTAATAACATATCATCTACAAGAAACAAAACAAAACAACCAAAAAGCGGTCAAATTGAGTCCAGATATTGTTCCCGTTCATGCTGACGTTATTCCATCGTAATTTCTTAATAAGTAAGACTGAAACAAGTTCATGATGCAATCCTCCGTTTGCAGCTTTATGTTAAAGGATATTTATTAAAATCCCCAGACTTCACTGATCTGCTGTTTCTGTGGAGGTGGACGTTAAAACACTCAGTTATAAAAGGATAAATATCTTTGTACAAACAGTAAGAAAAAAACATAGAGAGATAAAATGGCAAAAGGGAAAGAAGAAACTTTCAAATAAGATGAATGTGGTTCCAGCTGGCTCGGTGACAAACCTGCGTTTTATTCTTTTATCGATTCAGGCTTTCATTGGCTCAAATACTCAGTGCTGAGTACTGATTTCATTCACACACACACACACACACACACACACACACACACACACACACACACACACACACACACACACACACACACACACACACACACACACACACAGAGAGAGAGAGTTTGTGCCTGCAGTAACGACACGCAGAGAAAGAAACGTACCAAACATCATGAAGTTTTGTTTTTCAAGAAGAAGCCCGCCGGCTGCAAACAGACAGAAGATCGTCGGCACACAAATATTTCATGACAATAAATCCTTGTATTTACACGAGGGAGGTTCACCGAGTGCAAATCCTCTTTACCTGCCAGGTAAAGATCCGGTGAAGATCTGGAGGCTCAGACGTCCTCGTTAAGTCGCCGCCTCTTCACGACTCAATGAAAGTGTGTTAAAGCAGCAGAAAAGTTTAGATTAATGACCACCAGGGGGCGTCTGATTCTGATCGTCTCACATCCATCCTGCAGCATCGCCCGTTAATGAGGTGAAAAGGAATCACTCCTGATCGAATCTGCACACACACACACACACACACACACACACACACACACACACACACACACACACACACACGCATCAGCCTCATTTTTCAGACCCGCAAGCTACGAACACTTTTAATGATCCAACCTCAAAGTAATAAAGAGAATAGGTGATAATTGTTACAAGAGAAACATGTTGCGGCCAAAGAAAGCTCACACACATGATCCATCCACGCTGCTTTAAGAAGATACCATCAGATGAAGTAGACCCTCAGAAAGTGTGTTAACGCCACGGTAATGAATGGATTAAGGATGATCTCCCATAAGGGAGGAGACGGAGCATTGGATCAAACGAAGGTCTGAAGAATGCTTTAAGTAAAGAGAGGTTTAGTGATCAGGAGTCATCTGGGGAAAACTTCTCTGACCGAGACGTTCAGACTTCAATGGATCAAACGTTGAATTATTATCAGCAATTATTTGATAACACAATAAAAATCTTAAACCGGACAGCTTTTGATATTTGATCCAAAAGACACAAAATAATAATAATAATAATAATAATAATAATAATAAATGCAGCCACATTAATCAGTCAACAAACCGCTGAAACCTGCCGACACGTCAATCATCTGCATCTTTAAATCTCCAATCTGAGCGTTGTCACTGTGTAAACACACCTGCTTCCACCGACCTGATCCACCTGCACACACAAAGAAAGCACACTCATATGTAAATACATCGCCACACACACTTCCATTGTGTGTGTGTGTGTGTGTATATATATATATATATATATATATCACGTGTGCGTCCACACACTTCTTTTAATGCTTGTTCTTCATCCCGTCCTCCCTCCTGGAGGAACCTCGCTCACCCTTCAAACCCAAATCTGTTTCTTGACACGTCTAGATTTTATCCATCAGATCGATTTTTAAAAGTCTGGACAGAAAAAAAATAACCACACAAAATGTGTTATAGGTCTTTTTTTTGGGCACATTTTGCAGTTTTGAAATGATTTCTTGCGTCACCATGTGACGGCTTCAGTCCACCGCAAAGTTGGAAGGAAACTACCGGAACAAGATGATTTATCGCGCGTCTTGTCGCGCTTCCGCGTCGGAAAGCCGCGTCACCGGCGTAGCTACGCGTACGTCGTTACCACGGCAACCCACGCAGATAGGATGGAGATGTCTGGACGCGCCGAGTCTGCTGTGCGATTGACGGTGCAGACAGTCAGTCCTAAAGATCTGATCCGAGAAAACAAATCCAATTTCCTGGAAGTCCGTGCGAAGCCTCGGTTCAGAGCGGAGCCCTCGTCGTGATTTCATCTCCTCCGCGGCGGGAAAACGTTTTCCAGCAGCCTTCAGAAACTCCTGCAGGTTAACGTCAGCTCACCAAAACTCTTTCAGACTGAAAATGTCTCGGCGCAGGTTGAGCTGTATGCAGACGATAATGTCCTTCATGTATCTGGTGGAAGTCCTTCAGACATGTTGAAGCTTAGATACAGTTTTGTATTTCATGCCGCAAATACTCCTCTCCTGTCTCTTAATATTTACCTTATTGTGCTGCCTGTCAGTCACAAGTAGCACAAACAACATTTAAAGCCGCTTATTAAGACATGTATAAACGAGAAATAATAATTTCAGACAGGAAGCCGATAAAATCACAGAGTCAGAGGTCATGTTTTCTTTTCTTAATGTCTCATGTTTGTTTTAGATAATGAGTTCTGTCCAGAGTGTGTGTGTGTGTGTGTGTGTGTGTGTGTGTGTGTGTGTGTGTGTGTGTGTGTTAACATTAATTTCCTGTTTGAATTAGAAGCCTCAATGACAGCAGCTCAGCGGAGCTTCATTTCACTCTCTTTATGTTTCTCTCCTCCTTTCTGTCACTTAATTCTCTTAGCTTACATTTTTTTTGTGTAGTTGTTCTTCTGCTTTCTTTTATTTTTCTGTCCCTCGTTGCCTCTCTTCTCGTCCTTAATGAGTTTCATAGCTGACGGCTGAATGGACTCTTCCACAGAATGAAGTACAAAAAGAAGCTAAATGATTATCTATCATGGAAACAGGTGACAAAAGACGACGCAGTACAAATAACACGGTGTGTTTGTCTAACTGGGACATTCATGTGGTCCTGTAGACACACACACACACACACACACACACACACACACACACACACACACACACACACACACACACACACACACACACTGAATCTGACATGTGTTTTTGTAAAACAGAAAATAGATTAATTCATTAATTCTTCAGTTCATTCTCCTCCGAAAGAAAGAATTTCTCAACTTCAGGGCTGCAAATAATAATTACTTTTACGATCAATCAAACTGTTGATTGTTCTTTTCTCGATTTGTTTGATCAATAGTCCAAAAATTTAAATCGTATTTGGGAATTTTTTTTTATTGAAACATGAGTGAAAATCATTGGCAGATAGAAATGTCTCCATCAAGCTTTTTGTTTTGGACCCCCCGAAAAAGTAATTGCAGCATTCATTAGATATTAAACACAGATATGTTTGGGGGGGGGGGGGTGTCTGGTTTGATTGACAGGTCTGTGGTGCAGTCAGGTTTACAGTATAGGTAGGCAGGGGCGTATCCACCCATGGCTCCTCCCCAGCTCATCCAAATATGGTCACTTCCGAGTAAAAAAAAAACAGACATCGAGGAACAACAGTAGTTGATAGTACATTTTTTTAAATTTATTTTTTAAGACCTATAAACGGCCTTTAATTTACACATGTTGCACCTAGATGTAATAAAACCAGAAAAGATCGATTTAACAAACAACTGCAGCACTTATGAACTTGTAATTTCACACATATGTAGCTTGTAAGTTGCTCACAGAGACCTTAGTTTTTGTAAATGAGCTACTTGTTTCACTTGTCGGTGCTGGGGTCCATACAGCAGGGGGCGCTGCAGAATGGGGTTCAATTAATGGAGGGGGTCTCCCGTCATAAATTATTGACACTGATATTTAGAAACCTTATTTTTTTCCCCCGATAGTTGGATGCTCTTTTTGCTAGAGGTAAAACCAGACTTTGACCAACAGTCAGAATTCAAACTCATAGTTCACGAGAGTTCAATAAAGATTTTTATATTAATCCATAAAAATGCCTTGATCTGCAGATTTCTCTGCTAATCTACTTAAAATAAATTCTGCTAATTCTACTTTGCTACTATATTTTTTTTCTCTCTCTCGCAGTGTTGAAATCTAAACAGCTGATTCCCTGCAGTCACCAGTAAATCACCGCCGTTGCTCTTTTTTTTATGGAGCCAATCAAGGCTGCAGTGGCTCTTAGCTGCAGGATTATGACTCCGGCATGTTAATGCAATGAATGGGGCCTCTGTGACAGAAATGCATTCCTTTCGGTGGAAATGTTTTTTTATTGCCACGTTGCTTCATTGAGTTTCAGACGTATCGCTCTGCACTGCAGGTGATGAACGTGTTCATCGTGGTTAGACGTACTTTACAAAATTACGTGTCGATTTTTGGTGAATGCACGTTTTCATGGTCTTTTACCGCTTATCACCTCTATCAGCCACTAAATCCCATTGTTACTGGGTATCCTGTTTGTTTGTTTTTTAATGCTCATTACACTCATTATTGGATGGATAAAAAACAGCAGGAGATTGACAGGTTGATTGGTGACGTGGAGGAGGCGTTGTGTTGGACCGCGTTGGATATCTTTCGATTGACCAGTCGACCGGGGATTAGAGATCTCTTCTGGTCAACGCCTCGGGATCCTCCCAGAGCGGCTGGAACGTGTTACTGAGGAGAGGGACCACCCCGACCTGACACCAGTTAAATGGTAGAAAAATGGACGGATGGATAAGATAACAGAGACAACTTTGTTTTTCTAAAATCTGTACCACTACAGGGGTAAAAAAGAATAAATCGAGCTAGTCTTGAGGGTGGCACCAGAGGAAAGACTCGACTCAACTTTGATCAACTGAAAGCCTCAGTAAGCTTCAAACAAGCTTTTCTTTCATTTCATTTCATAGTGGCAGTAGAGATAGACAGGAAACATGGGAAGAGAAATGGAGGTTATGAAATGAAGCGAAGGTCTTGAAAGGCGAACTGTTGAAGTTGCGGTTACGTAGTATTAACCTTCAGGTTA
The DNA here is from genome assembly GCF_022577435.1 of Embiotoca jacksoni. Classification (NCBI taxonomy): domain Eukaryota; kingdom Metazoa; phylum Chordata; class Actinopteri; family Embiotocidae; genus Embiotoca; species Embiotoca jacksoni. The sequence continues at coordinate 365,245 of NW_027185408.1, forward strand.
CCGTGGCGCCACCTGAAGCCACATTTATAAGTGAAAAGCAGTAAATACTAAACTGTATTAAAGCAAAGGCAACGCCATCTGAGTTATTTAGGGACAAATACTATAACTGGGGTTTTGTCTGAATTTAGAAGTAGAGAGTTTCTGGCTTTGCAGCGTTTCCTCGTAATGTTGCATAAAGGAAGCATGTAAAGCGTGAAAAGTTTCGGCCCTGGTACAGAACCCTGTGGAACTCCATGACTAACTTTTGTGTTCATTAAAAGGTCATCGTTGACATAGAGGTTGAAAATCTATCGTGACAAGTATTGGACCCAGTACAGAACCCTGTGGAGCTCCGAACTTTTGTGTTCTTGGTAGAGTTCTTTTTCTTCTTCAACCTTTTCTATGGGAAAGTTTTTTTTGTTTTTTTTGTTTTTTTTACACACAGTTTGAGTCATCAATCATTCCAGAAACAAACGCAGTCTGCTCATTAGGACTGAACCACTCTGCACTGCAGTACTGTAGAGCACACACACACACACACACACACACACAAATACACAATCACACAAATACATGTACACACAGGAAACCGAGCGTGAGCTGTAATTTACACTAACAACGCACTCAATATATAATATCTCTCAATGGCTGACTCTCCCCAGACACCCATCGCTCATTGTGTGTGTGTGTGTGTGTGTGTGTGTATGGGTGGGTGGTGTGTGTGTGTGTGTGTGTGTGTGTGTGTGTGTTGCAGCTCTTCCAGTATTAATATGGGTCTAATGGAGCCCAATGGGAGCTGCAGTGTTCCTCCTGAAAGTGATTTAATTACATTTGCAAAGTGGATGAGTCTGGAGGGAGTGTTTGCTGTGTCAGGGCTTTACTCACACACACTCACACACACACACACACACACACACACACACACACACACACACACACACACACACACACACACACGCGCCGGCGAACACGCCACTCCGTCAAGACCAGGAAGAGAAACAGGCTTTCAATTAGTCTGATTGGCCGCCGCTGCCCGAGGTCTGGAGGCAGTGTTTTATTGGCTCTCCACTTTTCTCTCCGCGTCTCTTTTACTTCTTTATTTTTTCATAACCTCATTTTCTAGATTGCCGTCTCCTCTCGCATCCCTTCATCTTCAGATCTGTGGAGCTGCGTCTCTCCAATTCTCCTTCTGTCTTACTTATCATCCTCCTCCCTCATCATCCTCCCTCATCATCCTCCCTCATCATCCTCCCTGTGTAGCAGGACTTTGTAATGATTATGAGCAGGTGTGTTCTTCTTCTTTTTACACCAACCTGCAGAGGGATTCACTGTTCCCGTCACATTCAGTATCTTTGCAGTTATTTCTGCGTCTGTTGTGGGAAATTTATTTATTTAGGAGTTATTTTCTCTGTGTTTTTTTTTTTTTCATCAGCTTATGGTCACTTTAGCTCCAGCTGCCTCCTCCTAGTCCTAAAAATGAGCTGTCGGTCCCAACTTGCCTCTAAAAACATCCAAAGTTTGGATGAGCTTGTGTTTATAGCATCAACACGGAGAAAAACTTCTGCATTATCTTTTATTTTATTTAAGTTGTCATTTTGATTTCAGAGGATTCTTTTTTGAGCCCAGTTCGTATCATTCAAAATCAACTATTATACAGTTCCCATGTAGTTTTAAATGAGCCTAGATTGACTCTTACTGTAAAAAATTAAAAGTTTAACTGAATAAAAAGCCTTCTATAGTTTTATAGACAAACTGCCTGCTAAAAAAAACAAACAGCATTTCATCTGAAATTGAGTTTGCATCTGTTTTAATGGGCTGGTAAATGTTTAAATAACATTACAGACCAGTTTGTTGTGTTTAGCGGACACAAATGAACTATATCATCATAAAAGAGCATCAATAACAAATACAGCAATTTTTGAAATAAGAAGACCACATGAGAAAACACGATACTTTAACTACCAGGTTATAAAAGACCATTTTGTTGTTTCTGAGCTGTTTGTTTTGGTCGCTGCCTCGGCCACAGCTCTGAGTTGAACTTCTTCTTTTCAGCTTTTTTAAAGTTGTGATAAATGATGTCATGAATCATCATCGCTGTGTTTTATTCTTTATAACCAGCAGAGGAAGTCAAACGTCTTTGTGTTTTTTGTGTGTTTTTTAGGTTTTGGGATGTCGGTAGAAACGAGCCTCTCCTGGACACCGTGGAGCATCACTCAGAGTTCGTCTGCGGATTAGACTTCAACCTGCACATCCCCAACCAGGTGACACACAAACACACACTTCCTGTTGGTACCGTCTGTCTTATTGTACCCAACCAACCCAAAGATCTAAACTGGAGATGAAGTTTTCGATGAAAAACCTCCATTGAAGTTCATTAAAATAGCAAAAAAAAGTGAATGGAAATAGCTTCTGAATTTGTCATTATTGATCTTTTATTTGGGACCAACCTGCCGGAGAATAAACCTCCATCAAACTCTGAATTAGAATCCTACATAGAATAAACATCCTCCACCAAAAAAACGTGAACATTTTATTTGGCTCGTTCATCATTTGGACGTTCTCGATGTGTTCTTCAGATTTAGGAACATTTCCCCTGAATCCTCCTCACCGTGTCCTCGTCCGGTTTCTGTGTGACCGTTAAAACGGAGCCATTCATCAGTCTGTCTGCACACACACACACACACACACACACACACACACACACACACACACACACACACACACACACACACACACACACACACACACACACACACACACACACACACACAGCAATCTGTCAGGAAGCCGAGCTCTCAGATGTGTCGGTGATAAAGATGTGGTGAATTGAAAAGGCCACCGGTGTCAAATACAGTTTTTCTGCTGCTTTAGACAGGCGGTGTCTCTGCTGCACCGTGTGGTCCCCCTCCTTTATCTCTAGGGAGAGAGAGAGGAGGAACTCAGAAGCAGAGTGGTAAAAATGACTCCCAGCATGCGTGGGAAACACTGACAGACGCCATCGAACCCAACAGAATCCGTGTTGAAGTCCGCTGCTCGGTCATCACTCCTACGTCACTTTGAAACTTCAGCTTTTGTTCGCAGCCGTCCTCACGATGCTGTTTGTCAACGTGATTTTTTTTAGCTTTTAGAAGGTCAACGTTTTTTTAATGGTGTCTTTTTTTTGTCTTATTCTCTATTTATTGTCGGCAAATCTCATGAAAAGACCAAAACGTACTGAGTGTGTATGAAAGCCTGATAAATGTTGTTTCCTCTGTACTTCAAAAACTATTGAAAGACATCCGAAAAAAGGCTCGCGCTATTTTTTACGAGGTGCGTTGAGTCGCCAACAGCTGACTGGGAAAAAAAAATCATGTTGGGATGCAAATAATAACGACCAAGATGGAAGAGAGCGTACGTGATAACGAGGAACCCACGACTTCACGGTAAACCGTCAGTTTCCCACGGCAACCAATCACAGAGGGCAAACTGCCCCCAACGTAGACAAACGAGTTGTGTGTGTGTGTGTGTATGTGTGTGTGTGTGTGTGTGTGTGTGTGTGTGTGTGTGTGTGTGTGTGTGAGGAAGCAGCCGCACTAATGAGCTGTATTGTTATCGGACTTGTCATTATTGGAAAGCAGGCTGTAAAACACCACACACACACACACACACACACACACACACACACACACACACACACACACACACACACACACACACACACACACACACACACAGCTGTGACAGTGTGGAGGACACCCAGAGTGTCGTCACAGAGCAGATCTCCCCTTTCCTTCTTTATTGTTTCTCTCTGAACGAGCAAATTTGTTTTCTCTGTCATTTTAAATAACGAAAAATTTTAGTTTTTGAAAGTGTTGCAGAATTTGAACGTGACGCGGCGCCGATACGGTCGATTATGAAAACTTGACATTTTATTTTATTAGGAACATCAGATGTTTGAGGTCAGATATTTTGGGCCACAGAAAATCTTCATCACGCCCGCTTACAGCCAAGTGTTCCTGAGCCCATGCAGTGATTTCCACAACACGAAGATCACAGCCATACAATATCGGTTTTCTGCCTTAAACCCTTTCGTCTGATTTGGGGTCAAAAGATGTCCACTTACAGCCAAGCTCAAAGCTTTTTACACCGTGTTTAGTTCGACTCGTCGAGTTTAAAGTTAGTCTGACCCATAAAGAGAACAAACACATCGATGGGAAATAAGTTGAAATAAACTGGAATTGACAGATAAAAGGTGTTTTTATGGGGAGAGTGCAGCTGAACACAGAAAGAGATTTGAGTCGAATGTTGCGCAGCGTTTCTGTTTGTAAGAACTCGAGATGAACTCGTGCATCATTTCCATAAACACGTCTGGTAATCCCGACATCAGGCTAATCTTCTGGAAACCCGACAAAGCTCCATTATCAGTCCACAGAGACATCAAACTTCCTTTTTGCACTACTACTTCTGTCTTTTGGGGTTTTTGGGGGTTGTTTTTTTTGCCTTTAGATTATTTCTGTTTTAATTTCGTCCTCTGATCAAAGTGCTAACCGGCTCCTCTTTAATCACTTTTTGTTCTAATCGCCGTCTTTCTTCCTTTCTCTCTCTCTCTCTCTCTCTCCTTCACACCTCCTCCCTCAGCCCTGGTCTCATCCAGGCGTAGCCATGTGTGTGTGATGGATCGCCCTCGTTACAAGACAAACCACACACACACACACACACACACACACACACACACACACACACACACACACACACACACACACACACACACACACTCTGGAAAACAAACCAGGCGTCGTGGACCTTTGTGCGGTACGACAGAGCGTGATTAATATTTGCGTCTGGTTTTATTCTACGTTGTTCTTCATCCACAGCAGCTGTAAAAGGAAAAAAAAAATAAAGCGACGTGTTAAGAACACTTTAATATACGGTTTTATTTAAAAAGAAAACGTGGCTTTATTTTCCAGCTGGAGACTGAAGTTTTGAATCCAACCAACAGGAGGACGTGGTGCGATCGTTACCGACTATTTCTGGATTAATTAACATTCAGTACAACAAAAACTTTCGAACAGAAGGAATAATGTTGATTGTCTGGAAACAGCAGCTGGTTCTTGTCAACATGTTGGATGCTGAACACAAATTCTGTCCGTGTTCGAACTCCCGAACTAGCAAAGATGGTGAGCAGGAAGTGACCATATTTGGACGAGCTGGGGGAGGAGCCAGAGGTGGATCTGACCGATCTGATTGGAATCCTGACGATGCTACGTCCCGCCCACCGATAGCTGTAACCTGACTGCACCACAGGCCTGTCAATCAAACAGACACGCCCCCAAAAACAGGTCTTCTTGAATCTTTTTGAAAGAGAAATCCACGTTGACGTTTCCTCTCCCGGGTGAAAGTTCTGGGTTCGTTCCATCCAACCGTCCCCCGGTCTTCTCCCTCCGCGGACTTCACCCCCTTCGTACTTTGTCACATGACCTTTTTCGACCCGTCTCCTCAGGGTGCACGACACGTAAGCCACCATGTGTGAACCTCCATGATGCCAACAGATTAACAAATACAGTCGGGTTTTTGTTTGGCGGCCCTTCGTGGTACCGTAAAGCACGAGTCAGGATTTCCAAAACAAAAGCTTGATTCAAAGCCTTGTTACCGTGACAATTCAACAGCGATAACGTGTTTTGTGCTTCATAACCGCTGTGTGACTTTCCCCCCCGAGAACACAAGCTTATTAGTTTTTTAATTACTGTTTCTTCATCTTTTTCTCATTATTTAGAGTAAAAATCCATTAAATATTCCTCAGACTTTGAACTTTGTCTTACCTTCACGTTCCCTTTAGTCTGCCGGCCTCTTTCCTCACCACACATCTCCTCGTTCTCCTCTTTGTATGTTTCTCCCGCTCTGAGCTCTGCTGCAGTCTTGGCAGCCTTCGCATTACGACCGGCTGTTAAAGTTAATTAAAGGAGGGCATTCCTCTCCTCGACGGCTGAGTCACTGCACGACCACTTTGCTTACTCATCCCCCCCTCCCCCTTCCCTCCCCCCCTCCCTCACCACCCCTCTCCACCCCCCCAGGAGGCTGATTCAAAGATCGGATGGAGCGGGAGGGAAGAGCGGCGGTCCGGTGGGAGGTGGCGGTCGTGGAAAAGCACGGTCGTGTTTAGTTGTGACTGAAATCGTGAGCGAAATTGGAGTTTGTTGACCAGATTTTTCAGATTTCTCGTAAGTTTCCCGTCGCGCCGCTCGGTTGCGTGTTCGTGTCGTCACGCCGGCTGAATCACTGAGTTTGTTGGATAACGACAATCAGTGTTGAATTTTTGAAGGTTGTAACCTTACAAGAAGGCGCGTGGTTTTTGTTTACCCGCGTTCATAGCGAGACATCCAGAGAGGGTGAATTGTCTTCATGATATAATTAGAGTCCACTCTAATGTGAACACCGTGTTTGTTTCTGAGGAGTTTGAGCTTTTTATTTCCTATTTAAGTGGTTTTATTATTTTGGCTCTGATGTATATCTGCCTGTTTTTAGTTTTTTAGTAGTTTTTTTGTGGTTTCTGTGACCCTAAACGGAGGTTAGAGACAGACGTGGCAGGTAAAACTGACCTGACAGACATGAACTCACTCTGACGTGAAAACATTCCTGACTGCAGCCGAAACCTGCAGCACAGCGACCGAACGCAGCAGGACTTCTTCCTTTAGTTCTTTATTTATAACATCACCTCGTCACCCAGCAGCTGCAGCTTCTTCTTCTTCTTCTTCTTCTTCTTCTTCTTCTTCTTCTTCTTCTTCTTCTTCTTCACTGTTTAAAAGAACACAAAGCCCGTTCTAACACCTGTGACGACGGGAATCGTTGAAAGCGAAGTGGAACCGAGCGTCGCACTTTGAGGTGGTTTTGTGTTCTGCAGCCAGGAGAGATGACAGAGAGGCAGTGTGTCATTCAGCTGATAGCCACGTCCCGGCTGATTACAGAGTGGAGGGAGGGGAGGCGGAGATGCAGCTGACTCCATGTTGGACTCCTGTCGTCCTGCTGCAGAATGAATTTCAGAGGTCTGATGTGTGAGGAATAAAAATCTAAACAAGAGTCTCAAACTTCTGCAGATGTTTTTTTTTTTTTTTTTTTTTTACCAGAAAACACTTTGACACGAAGAGTTTTACATGATTGAACACACTTTGATTCAGGTGTTGCTGCTGAGAGTTTCCAAAACGATGCTGTGTAAAATGTAAATATAATTTGGAGCATCAAGAATTGAAAAATACGACAAAGGAGACCTCGAACGGTTGAGCAGCTGAAATCAGAACGATCATAAAGAATGGGACCACATTTCACTTTCAAAACTCCAGCAACTGGTCTCCTCGGTTCCCAAACGTTTACAGAGTGTTGTTAAAAGGAGAGGTGATGCAACACAGTGGTGAACGTGCCCGTGTCCCGACTTTTAAAACACGTTGCTGCCATCAAATTCAAAATGAGCAGATATTTCTTACACAACAACATTGACATGTTGTCTTTGGTATATTCTCAATTAAATATGGGTCTCATTCTGCTTTTATTTAACAACAATAAAAGTCCGTTGCTTTTTTTCTGTTTGGTGAGCTTTGCCGTCTCGTTCTTATTCTCCGTCTGACGGTTGAACCTGAACTCAACCTCCTGTGATTTCTGAACAGGCGTGTTCGTCTGCGTGTGCTCTGAAAGGTCCGCCGGGAACATTTCTGCTCAGCAATTAGAGGTAAAAACACCACAATTGAGAGGAGAAAAAAAAAAAAAAAAGCTGCAGGAACACGAGGACCGAATGTTCCCTGCTGACGGCGGACGGCAAAAATAATCTGCGGCTTGAAAACACGTCGGGAAGCTTCGAGCTGGAGACTCAGAAATGTAGAAAACAGAATTACATAAAAGTCTTCAACATCTTCCACCAATAAAACTACGATTGAAGGTTTCGGTCAAACCTGCATCTTTTTGAATCGAAGCAGGAGGATGAATAAATGAGAAGTAAATAATATTCCAAAAGTCTTCTGCATCATTTTACCTAAATCTTCCTGACAGTCATTCTGTCGTATTTTGTATCGCTGCAATTTTGAAGTTCCTTATTTCTATCTTTATTTTTTTGGATGCAGTGTTTTGAACATTTGTTATAGAAGCTGTGGCTGTAGGTTGAACTCCCAGGATGCACTTGGTGCTCTTGAGCAAGGCGTTTACCCTGTAACAGCATGTGATTGGCTGTGTTGTCTGCAGGTGTTGGACTGTTCCTGGGACGAGACGGTGAAGATCTACACGCCCGCCTGCCTGTCGGCTGGAAACCACAGTGCAGCACCTTAAAACACACACACACACACACACACACTCACACACACACTCACACACACACACACACACTCACACTCTCACACACACACACACACACACACACACACACACACCAGTACTACTGTACTTCTGAGGACGTCGTACTTAGCGAAGCATCGTGTCGGCTCGAGTAAAGCACCGGAGTCGCGCTTGTATTTGACGCCACCTGCTTCACAACGATTGGTTCATTCACAAGTTTTCACTGCTTAAAATAATCCTTTATTATTAAATGATATTTAAATGTATTTATGATAAAGTTTCCTCTAATTGTATCTTGTAAATCAGGATGTTTCACAGTGAGAGTAATATCCACGTAATCATATTTTTTCTCCCTTATCGCTGTGGTATTCAGTTCATCTCGAGAGGAAATGTCAACTGTGACTAAGTTCTGGTTTAAAATGCCACCATCATGTAGATATGCTGGTCCACAATGATGACTTGTATGTGCAGTGCCTTCAATAAAGCAGCAGATATCACCGTAACGCTGTCCATTCGTTTTCAGTCAGAAGGTCACTGTCCTGTCACTAAAAGAACATTTTAGGAACGAGAATGTTATTAAAAATATATTTATTTCAGTTGTAGATATCAAAACAGTTTGTAAGATCTTCGAAACAGTTGTTAAAAAATGTCGACGCACAAAAAAAAGTTTTAAAGTAGATTTAACCACGTTAGCACAAAGCTCACAGGTGAACCAGTTTTTTTCCCCACCAGGGGGCAGAAGAACTCCACAACATTAATGTCAATATAGTAAAAACGCACATTTCCCAACAATTTCTTCTGTAAGAAATTTTGGAAAAATGCGATTCCAATATAATGAACAGAACTTTAACTCGTCTTTGAGATGTTTGCGAGAGCTTACAATTTTACTCAATTCACGCAATAAATGTACGAAATAAAAGCTCTGCTGAAATCATTGCAGCACAAAGTAAACATTTCTAAACAAAACCTGCTTTTTCAACAAACTCGACTCCTCGTTTAGCCCATAGTCGGTAGTGGGAACGAGTTTTACTGCAACTGGAACACTTACCCACCTGTGTTGGAAAAAATAATTAAAATAATTTCTCAACTATTACCAAAAAAGAAAAAATTCTGCAAATTGCATTGCAAGTTTTGAGAAATGCTGCTGCAATATAATTTTTTATTTTTTTTTATTTTTTTTATTTTATTTTTTTTTTTTATCACAACTCTGAAGTTGTCACTAAATGCACATTTGCACACTTCACTGGCTTCACTTTGCATGTTTCCTCATTCCATCACCACCATGTGCTACATATTCATTTGTAAATCCACATTAAAATGGACTCAGGCCTGTTCATCCTGTTTTAAGTCAAATTACTCGGCCTAATCTATATTACCTATAGTCAGTGGAACAATGGATGCATGGATTTGTCGGGTTTTTTTTCCCCTGCAGAGAGAGAAGAGTCCCGGTCTAAATCCTCGGCCTGGTCTTAATCTCCCCTCGTTTGAAAGCGTCTCCGTCTCCCTCTGTCTCTGCGTGTTAATTGGAAGCTAATGGTCTGAGCTGGATAACGGCGGATCTCCCTCCCTTGTGGCCTGGAAACTGATTTTCTGATGAAATATTTCAATTAAAATATTGTCCAAGTCATTTCCACGCCTGTTATGACTGATGATGTCTTTGTTTTTTGATAAGGAGGAGGAGGAGGAGGAGGAGGAGGAGGAGGAGTCGCACTGTTGGCAAATATCCAAACATTTTTTATCTACAGAAAGAAAAGCTGCAGGATTCTTTAAACTTTCTGGTTTAGGCCAAATCAAGTCTCAGTCACATTCAAAAATTGTTTTAAAGCAGTTTTTACAGGCGACTGAAAAAATAAATAGACTGATATTTTGAGCTAATTTCCTGTTTTCAGACTCAAACGTGAGATTTTGCTGTTTCTTTCTGTTTCAGATCCGTTGTGGCTCTCAGACCGTCTCGGGCTCATTTTATAGATTCAAAATACATTTAACAAAACAAAGAAATCAGCCTCGTAACCCTCGATCAGACTCGTGTTCGTACATTTCTGCTTCTTCTTCTTGCAGATGTACTTCTAAACTTAATATCTGTAAAATCGGCTCATTATTTAATCCTGGATCCGTCCTGGACACATTTCTGATTTATTCCATCTTTTAAAAAGAAGATTTTGGCAACATACACATTTTCTGTCACAGCAATAAATCAGCTTTTGCATGAACTGAGTGAAGAGAGACGAAGGTTCACCGAGGGACAAACAGATACAAACAGAAGCAGCTGCCATCCAACCGGTTTTAATTCTACAACTGATCGCTTTCATGAAACGAAGATCACCACGACTGGGAGATGATTTCCAATCCGGTCCTGACGAGACGAACCCAAAAGGTTTTCATTGGGGATCAAACATCCACACCTTTACAAGACCCGTATAAAAATGTTTGTGAAAGATGCTTGTGGCCGGTTTTTAATAAACCCGTCGGTCCGCTGGAGGTTAACGAGGCGGCGTCACCCTCGGAAAGTCCACGCACATGACCGGCGCTGTGGTCATTTGAAGGAGGTCGTGTGACAAATAACAAAGACTGTTTAATCTCATAATTGTGAGTCAGCTTGTGGGTGATAAGATGGATAAAACCCATGACTTTCTCCCGGTGGACCGGGAGTTCGTGCCTACAAAAAAAATAAAAGAGACGTGTCTTTCTTTTGAGAAATCTTTTCCGAACCTTCGCCAAGTTTAACCCGACTGGTTTCTGCTGACCTGAGGGTTCGGACCTGTTGGGGACTGACGGGTGGATCTGTACGGCTGCCTGTAAATAGACTGTGATACAGAGTCGTCCTATTTCTTGGTGACGTCTTGTCACGATTGAACTTCACTGCCCTCCACTGGATTTCAGGATGTACTGCAGCTAGCAGCCGCATTCTCTCACGTCGTTAACGAAAGGGAAAAATAGTTTGTGAATCGGCCCCGTGATTCGGATCCACTCCAAAATGTAATGGGTTATTCTTTGGCCCACGCTGCACCCTTCCACCAAGTTTCGTGAAAATCAAGCTGTTTATTTTTCTGTAGTCTTGCAGACAAACAAACAAACAAACAAACAAACAAACAAACAAACCGAAAAGCAGAACATTGATAGCAAAAGATGTAATATCTGATTCTGCATTATTTAGTTATTAAAATAAACTTTCTTTTTGGTATTTTGTGGATACTTAATGTGTTTATAGTTTATTTAAAGGGATAATTGCACAATAAGGTACATTAACCTTCTAAGAGCTACGAAAAGAAAAGGCACATAAATCAACTGGACAATAGAGGAATAAATGATCAGGCAGACACGTGGTGAGGTCAACATAATCGGTGTATTTTAGTACAATGACTTCTATGATATAACAAGTAAAGACCCCCCCCCCCTCTCTCTCTCTCTCCCCCTTTCCCCTCCCTCCCCCCTTTCTCACTCTCTCTCTCTCCCTCTCGGGTGCTCAGCCAAGAGTCGCTGCGGCAAAATGTCATATTTCACTGGCTGCGCTCTCAGAGGACGACCTCCCCTCTACTGTACACCTCCTGCACATCTGCTGCTGCGCGTCTACTGTACTCTACTGCAGATTTCATTCCTGGGGATTCTCCTCCTCTTCTCTTTTCTACCTCTCTCCTCCTCTGCGTCCCTCTCATAGTTACCGGAGGTTGGTTTTTTTTCTCTCTCTCTTTTTCAGGAGCCAAAAGCGCAAAGAAAGTCACTCCTGAAAGATGTTCTGCTGATAATAATGAATGAGTGGAAACTAAAACCTGAACTGAGAGTTTGTGTTTTTTTGAACTCCGCGCAGCAGAGGAGAATGAGTCTGAGCTGCAGTTTGAAGTAAGAAGAAAAACCGAAGAGTCAGCAGAACCGAACCGAGGATCTCCTTCCCTTTTTTCTGTCTTCACATTTTTGTAATCATTTCTTTCACGAAAAGCTCCTGAATGCAGATTAATTCTCCTTCACTGGCGGTGCTAACGCGGGGTTTTATGCAGCCTCACGTCCTTCCTTTCCTCCCGTTTCTCCGTCCAACAGCAGCGCTTCGCGGCTGTGCGTAAAAACCCAAATCCTCCCCCTTCATCCCCGATAAGAAAGCTCTCCAAACCGCGCTGTGAGAGGACTCATCCCTGCCAAAAAGTAGCCTACTTCCCATCTCCTATTTGGCTTTCTTTAAAGCAAAACCAGCAGAGCACCACCATGGATGTGTATAACAGACGGCTGCTGGGGATTTCCGTGGCCGTGGCGCACGGCGTTTTCTCCGGCTCGCTCAACATCCTGCTGAAGTTCCTCATCAGTAATTATCACTTCAACTACCTGACGCTCATCCAGTTCCTCACCAGCAGCACGGCGGCGCTCACTCTGGAGACCCTCAGGCGGCTGGGCAAAGTCGCGATCCCGCCGTTCAGCCGGCAGCTCTCCAAGGTAAAAACATGAACTGACGCTTTCATTTCAGTGGCACTTTTTGGTGATTCTCAAAAAACAGAAATCCAAAGACTTCCAGTGGTAGCCTGTTTCATTTTGAGGTAAAAAAAAAAAAGAAAAAAAGAAAAAAAAAGCCTCCAACTATCAAACTGATAAAAACAATGTCTGAAAACAAATCTACGTCTTTTTAAATGAATATTATCACAAGTATTTTTACCCAAAATTCAAAGTCAGCCAATACATCTTGTAACTGTGTTTTTGTTTAAATGCAGAAAAGTAAAACCATTTCTTCAAGCCTTCTGTTTTTGGTGTCTGATGTTATTTTCTTAATTGATGTTCCTGTATTTATTTAGTTAGGTAACAAACAACTGTCAAAATTGGGTTTTTACATAAAAACATTTCTCAAGACAAACTTCATCTTCAGTTCATCACTACATTGCTAAAAAGTTAACATTAAGAGTTGATATGAAACTTCTGGATGCCTGAAATCTTTTTTTTTACATCATTGCTAAAAAAGCAGCACCCTAAAAATTCCACCCTACCCCCACCCTACCCTACCCCCACCCTACCCCCACCCCACCCTACCCCCACCCCACCTGATTGACTGACTGGATAATTGACCGACTGACAGATCGGCTGAGTTGCTGACTGACTGATAGACTCATTAACAATTATTGACTGTTTGTACAAATCACTGCAGTAAAAATGCACCCGAAGAAAGTTGTAATTTTTTTTTACAGCTGAATTAAAATGAACATTTATTTAGTTTATGAAAGTATAAAATATGTAGATCATTGCAGATGTTTAGTGAAGTTGGTTGCTCCAGTTTGCTGAGTTTTATTTCCCTCCCTGCAGTGATAGCAGCACTGTGTTGGTTCTATACTCTGATTGGTGCAGTCTCAATGTGGGCGGGCACGAAGAAACAATTCAAACTAATTTCCCAACATTAAATCAAATTAATGAAAACATATTGACCGGGAACTTTTTCCTTTGAACGCTGGTTGCTTGTGTTCCCATGTTAGCAAATCTGGGTAGGATGAAGACAGACAAACCCTTTGTGGCAGGTTGGCGACCCCTTGTGGACAGTTTGTGGATGTTTTTGGACAGTTTGCGACCCCTTGTGGACAGTTTGTGGATGTTTTTGGACAGTTTGTGACCCTTTGTGGATGGTTTACAATTCTGCAGCATTTGCTCTCCTTTTGAGAGACTTTGTGGCTTTTTTGTATCTTGGTCATTTAACTCCTTGCAGTTGTATGATTCCCCTCTTTCAAAAACAAATGATGAAAAGTCCCTCCACGGTGAACAGAAGTTCTGAATCAGGAGACGCTGAGACCTCTGGACTCCGAGCCTGGACCCGATCAGCCTGTTCAGTATCCTTTTCTGTTCGGGCACGTGAAGGTCATATGATTCTGATTACAGAAAGCTGTATGATGAAGATAAGGGAGAACTTGAATATGCTAGCTGGAGACCTGTGAAGTTAAGATACTGAATTTTTGGACCAGCGGGGGAGGAGTGAGCATTCGATCTGATTGGAAGCCGAGGTCCTGTCAATCAAACAGACACACCCCCAAACATACTTCTTTTATAATTCTAATATAATTTTAAAGATGGAATTATTTCCAGAAGATCAGATCACCAGAAAACGAATAAAAAGGAAGCAATTTAGCTGATAACACCATGATGAGTTGTGGAAAAAAAAAGAAATTCCAATTTTTTTTTTTTTATGCCAGCCCCTAGTGGCCCTCGGTGGTATTGCACTTTAAGCCACTTCAGCATTGGCCTCACTTTTCGAACTTGGAAGCTACGAACACTTTTAAACACAGTCTATGGTCTGGCCACACACCATTGAGGATGGTCTCCAGTCTTTTAACCGAAATCTTAAACAAACTTCAAACTTTAACGCACTTAGCTCCTCCCACTGGTCACTGATTGGTCCGTCCTTCAGAGTGCGAAAACAAACCTTAAGGCCAAAAGTGTTCGCAGACTAAAATCACAGTCAAGACTGAAGTTGTAATCTAAATGTGGGCGGACCCATTATAGACCTTTAGTAGAGCGCCATCCAGAGGTTTGGGGTGGTATGTACTATACAGACTTTTTCCAGATTCCTTAATGCTGCAACTAAAGCCAAACTAACAGAAAACTAACAGAGAAATATGGCAATGCTGACTTCCTCAAGTCTATTTAAAAAAACAACAACACCATTTTGTATTTGTTACATGTTTCTGCACGAACAGCATTCAGTAATCAGAAACCAGGACGCTGGCATGTCCACGTCTGAATGTTCAGGTTGTCTAACATCTTGATTGATGTGTGTGTGTGTGTGTGTGTGTGTGTGTGTGTGTGTGTGTGTGTGTGTGTGTGTTTGTCTGTGCAGGAGTTTGCGTCGGTGTGTATCCTGTCCACGCTGCAGTCCACCCTCACGCTGTGGTCTCTACGCGGCCTCAGCCTGCCGATGTACGTCGTGTTCAAGCGCTGCCTGCCGCTCTTCACGCTCAGCATCGGCGTGTGCGTGCTCAAGAACGGCGTGCCGTCCGTCGGCGTGGTCACCGCCGTGCTCATCACCACCGGAGGAGCTGCGCTGGCTGGTAGACACACACACACACACACACACACACACACACACACACACACACACACACACACACACACACTCTTATCGCCATCTCTCCAGGACTTCCTGAATCCAGAGTTGTTCTGTGATTATTTTGCTGCACAAAGCGGTTGAATTAGCAGCAGTTTCCCCTGAAATTTGCATGAACATTAACTGTGCGTTTGTTATTTTGGAAGAATGATCCATTAATTTAGCATCGCAATGCAAAACACATTTTCTGCAGAGGAAAAGATTTGTCACGTTCTCCAAATCAAAAACGAATCACCGAATTATACAAACTGCTCTGTCAGACATTTGAGTGTTTTCTGTGAGTAGCAGCTAATGTAGCGTTGAGCTACAAACCTCAAAGGAACCATCAGAACATTTACACCAAAATAACATCAGCCTGAAACAATCATTAAAGTACATTATTATTAAAAGAACTATCGTGTGTTAGGATAAGAACAATTTGAATGAAAAACAATGCTAGCATCAAAAGAACGATGTACATTAGCATAAAAATCATGTACCATTAAACAAACTAATGTACGTTAGCATAAACAGGAACTACAAGAAATGTGTTTCCATAAAAAATATAATGCTAGCTTAGTAAGTAAGTTGTAACGGCCGTTAGCATGAAATCTAACTGTACGTCGGCACCATTTCAAGAACCAACACATGGAAAAGAATTACGGTTCCGTTAAGTAACGTACGACAGATTTTAAAACCTTCTTTTCCATCCAACGATCTTCCTGTTATTACCCTCTCCCATCCGTTCCTCCTTTTAATGTCATTTTAATTGTCATAAGCATCCTGACAACATTGTTCTTCCATAAAAATCCCAGTTAAAGCAGTTTAAATGTTGCAATAACTTTTGTGTCTCATACGGATCCTTAATCAGCTTCCCCAGCTCCTCCATTACTATTAATGATCCTGAAGTCATAAACAAATAGAGAAAATACAAAAAAACTCTAAAGATAATTCATTTCCTGAATCCATCTCCTGTGCTGATGCCGCTCAGTGTGAGCGTTGAAACACGGACTGTGAAATGTGCAGAAGATGAATCTAATGGACAGATTCATCATTCTGGGTTTAATCTCGGTGATAATTGCCTCCGCCCCCGAGTAAAAATAAATCAATCAAATATTAGCATCTTCCAGGCGTCTTTTCGTGGATTAATAAAGTGAGATAATGTCATTTTGTCAACATGTTATGTATGCGTGTCGCTTTTAAACTGGATCATAAGTAAGTCGTTTTCAGGGAAACGAGAAGGAGCCTTTTCATCTTCATTTGGAGGAGGGGGGGGGGATCAAATATTCCCTGTGGTTTTTGGTTATTTAATTCATCAATCCAGATGGGATTTTAAAGTTCATGACATTGCAGGATCTGCTCTATAAAAAAAATAAAACTGGACTACTGAGCAGAGAAGAACATCCAGAAATCTGCTTAGAAATCCTAGAAAAAGAAGTTGCCTTAGAAACGCCACATTTCTACCTTTTCTTCAGGATCACAGTTATCTGTGATAAATGTCTGAACATCGATGATTCACAGCAGACCAGAGCTGCTCATAGATGATTCAGCTGCTTCTGATGCCACCAATTTGTCTAAATGGTAACTAATAGAGGCTGAAGGGGGCTCAAAGAGAACAACAATACCTGCATGATAACCTGCTGAATAAACATTTTCCACTTTCACACTGAGCTGATAAAAATACAGGTGAAAAAAAAAGAAAAATCCACTTTTAAGTACGAGGACGAGGATGGGATCGTTAAAAAAAAAAAAAAAGCAGTCGGTTTTCAGCTCAAAGGAGAGTGTGGAAAAAAAAGAGAAAAGAATCACTACATTCACTCCAGACTGGATTAAAAGCACTGAGCTGGGCAGGTAATATTAGAATCAGCCCATCTTATTACCTACAGAAATAAATCCTGTACAAACGGGGCTTTAGAGACACAAATCCTATGAATAGGAGCATTAAATTGCCTCGCTGGTGATGAGAGCTCATCTGCACCTTCAGCACTATGAAGAGACCTTAAGGACGGCGTATATTAAAGACCGGTGACGTTATATCACCACAGATGTTCGTAGTGAGAGTGTCGACTTTGATAAAGAAGGTTCTTTAAACCGTGAGCACAATCATTCTTTTGGTAAAAGAAAAATATCACGCTCAATCTTGAACAACACTTGTTGATGGTGTTAGCATGTAGCTGCAACACGTTAGTTTTTTGCCGATGATAAATAACATTTTATTGATCTGTAAGTGACTGATTTGTTAACAATCATTCTTTTAACCGAACTTTTCTTAACTTTTACAAAATCATAAATTTGTCTCAGTTGGCTAAAAGTTTCGTGTAAATCAGACGGTAGCTTAAAACATTTGTAGCCATGGCGACGTCACCCACAGAGCGGTTCTCGATGTGTGGGTGGAGCTTCATGCACTCGCCTGTCACTCAAAGCAGCCCCGCCCTTAACTCTGCATAACTTTTAGCCTTAATTCGATTTAAGCGGTGAGTTCTATTAAAATACGTGAAACAGTTATCGTGAACAGGAAATTAACTACCGAGACCAAAACCGTATTTTGTACCAGTTGTTGCTTCTGCTGTAAAGTTTAAATGTTCTAGTGGCCATTTGAGGAACCTGTTAGCTCGCTAAATTGTTAGTCTGTGTGACTTCTGGACTCGGTGTGTTTTTTGCACAGTAAACCAGATATATACACGAAGACGACACAAACACAACAACAATCGATGCAGAAAGACACAACAACAGAAAAACAAAGCTATGGAGAGGAAAAACTGAAAACCTCTTTTGGTCGTTTCCCCTCCAGGTGCTGGCGACCTCACCGGCGATCCGGTCGGTTACATCACCGGTGTTTTGGCGGTGATCATCCACGCCACCTACCTGGTTCACATCCAGAAGACCAGTCTGGACAGCGAGTACGGGCCGCTCACCGCGCAGTACGCCATCGCCATCATGGCCTCCCCGGTACGGACTCTCCTGTTTGTTTACCCGCTGCCGTCTTTAATTCTGTCCTCCGTTCTGACTCGGTCCGTTTGTCCGTGCGTGTCTCCGCCAGGTGCTGCTGGTGTGCTCCATCATCTCCATGGACACCATCAACATGTGGTCGTACGAGGGCTGGAAGGACCCGCGCATCAGCATCATCTTCAGCATCTGCGTCGTCATCGGCTGCGCCATGAACTTCACCACGCTGCACTGCACCTACATCAACTCGGCCGTCACCACCAGCTTCGTGGGCGTGGTCAAGAGCATCGCCACCATCACCGTCGGCATGGTGGCGTTCAACAACGTGGCGCCGACCGGGCTGTTCATCGGCGGCGTGGTGGTGAACACCGTCGGCTCCATCACCTACTGCGTGGTCAAGTACTTCGAGACGAAGAAGAAGAGCTCGTACGAGGACCTGGGGGAGGCGGGGAAGGACGGCGGGCTGCCCGGCGAGCCGTACCGGGAGAAGCTGCCGCTGAGCAGCAGCGGCCACGGATCGGACCCCGGACAGCCGGACACGGAGGGAGGCTTCAGCAGCGACGGGAGGGAGGAGGCGGAAACGACCCATCTGCCCAACGGAGAGCCGTGGACCGGGGACGGCGACGCCGGCTTGAACTCTCGCGTCATGACGGATAAAGAGGCGCTGGAGATGCAGAGGGAGCACTTCCACCGGGAGAGCGCCTCCTCTTTTCAGTCGGCCAGCGACAGCTACGTCGGGGTGTGGAGGTCCGTCAGACATCTGCAGCTCGTCAAGAAAGACCCTTTGCTCGATAACATGGAGCAGCAGAGTCCGTAAGGGACCTGAACTCAGACTCTGGAGAAGAAAACAGGAATAAAAAAAAATATATAAAAAAAAAAAATACGTCTGCTGAAGAAACCAGAGGACAAAAAGAAAACGACAGACTGAACTTCCACCTGGAACCTCTTTTATCAGCATCAGCGGTGCTTAAAAACAAATGCTTGTTGGTCGTGTTCGCTGCTGTTGCAATACCTCAGTTTCACCACCGGGGACTACAGACCAGGTTCTCCGTGTCGTCACCGAGCAGCGAGAAGAGGTTCCCGGGGGAGAAAAATTCTGCCTCTCGTCTCCTTCAGCCTCCACGGCACGGCCGGGACCGCGGGCGTCGCATGATATCGATCCGCCGGCTAGCCAAATAAAAGCAGGTCTTGTAGAAGAAAAACAAAAAACAAAAACAAAAACAAAAAGTCTGCATCTTGTGCAAAACTCGAATATCACATCCAATCAGGGAAGAGCTTCTGAACGTGTCCGGGTTTTGTTTTTGTGGCTGAATTGTTGTTTCTAATCAGAGTGCGAGTGACTCGTCTGCGTCTTGTTTGTCTGAAGTTTGATTTTCTCTCTGCAGGTCCGCCGTCACTCTTTACTGTCGGTCCATCATTTATGTGTTTCCTGTTTGTCGGCGTCGGTGGAAAACGAGGACACGAATAACGTGGCGTCACGCCGGGCTTCAGTGTTCGTTACTTTAACTTTCACGTTTTATTTCTGATGCTGCAGCGATCAGTCGTGGAATGTAACCAGGTACATTTACTCATCGGCAAACTGAACTTCTTGTATTTGAGTATTTTCTTTTCATGACATTTTAAGGGGGAAATATTTTCACTGCAGTGGATTTATCCTGCAGCTTTAGAGACACGATGCTTTGTCATAAATTAAACGTAATAATTTCGCACCCTGAACCAGAAAAATGATTTTCAACTCAAATCGTAATGATTTTAGTCGTTTTTTATGCCAAAATGCCCAAAATGTAACGCTTCCAGCCCCTCAGATGTTAAAGATTTCCTGCTTTTCTTTTCATTTATTTTAATCATCTTTGGTGTTTTTTATGATTTTGAGGTTTGCCGGCACCGTCAAAGCAGCTTCCTGCCGATTCACGGCACTAATTCACGCGTCAAACCCCCACAAAGACCCGTTTAGCCCCTTTGAGCCAAACCACTGAAATAAACTGATTTTGGCATTTTAATCGATGAGACTCGACTTGTGTTCCGACGGCAACAAAAAGGACTTCAGCAGCGCCTCTTTGCAGAAGGTTACTCTGAGGAGCCCAGATATTTTTTACCTTCAGTCAAGAACGGTTGCCCACAGCGAGGTGTGTGTGTGTGTGTGTGTGTGTGTGTGTGTGTGTGTGTGTGTGTGTGTGTGTGTGTGTGTGTGTGTGTGTGTGTGTGTATGTGTGTGGAGGCAATCCCGCACAAAGCAGTGAGTGGTTCCTTCCTCGCAACACACTTAATTCCCTTAAAGCACACTTTGTCGTTGATTATACCTTTCTTGTTGCTCTCCTTATATTTTATTTTTTAGAAAGATTTGGATTTGATGCCTCTAACCGTGCTGGAGTTTACAGACTGCTGCAGAAAAAGGTCGGTGGGTCGGTGGGAAGGAAGGAAACATGGCTTCAGGATCGACTTTTGTTTAAACAGATCGTTTCGAATCCTAAGTGATCAGCAATAACGTGCGATAAGGTAAACTGCAAATAGTTCTGAGAGGTGCATTTGTAGAACTTAGTTGTTGTTAATGGGCGAACTTTTTACAATTAGCTGTTTGTTAGTTGGATGTCAGACTTTCAACACCGAGTTCTACTGGGACCTTCTGAGGCGTCCGAGGGGAAAACATTCACTGTAAACCACCTGAACTGTGGCACCATGGCAACAGGGTTCTCCAACATGACAACACAATAATGCAACAGCAGTCATAGTTCCCCGCCCCACCCCTTACTCAGCTCCCTGCTTTAAAAACAGCCATGATTCTGTAGTGGAAATCACTGCGTGGGCTCAGGAACGCTTGGTTGTAAGCGGGCGTGTTGAAAACGTTCTATTCCCCAAAAATTTGATCCAAAATCTGATGTTTCTCTGCTCCAGTTTCAGGTCTGTGGTGAAATCACAAATTATTCATGTAACGTGAGGAACTCAGGCGATGACACGACTTTGAATCTGGGTCAGGAAGTAAAACTTACATTTTTTTACAATAACTAATAAGATATCTGTTTAGGAGAGAAAAGTTTGGTTGATTTGGCAGGAGGGATGTTCTACATTTTGGGAAATATGTACTCCTATTTACTTTCTGGCTGAGACACACCACATTCAGTGCCTGTAAATCAATGCACATCTAGAGTCATGACATCATCAGCCTACCGTAACATACTGACTGGAAGTAGAAGGAAACAGCCTCTACTATCACCCTTGAAGCGTTCTGATTAACACGTAATATCTAATTTATTTGATCAAATAAGGTTTTAATGGACGTTAGAAGCTGGAACTATTTCTGCTTTGCCGATTTCACGGCGACCGTTAGAGCCCAGGAAGTAAACGTGACGGGCTGCCGTTCACCAAGAAGTTTCTACAAGCACAATGTTTGTTAAAAAAGAGACCCAGAAATGAGCTTCCACCGTCCCACTGTTGTCTGACCGATGAGGCTCTCTGCCCACCTCGAGGCGACTCACCGACGCTATCTAATGAAATCAGTCAAAATCAGCCTCTCAGGGACACGTGTGGGCCACCGAGCCATCCAAACGTCTGAAGGAATTATTCACATCAGCCAGTTGGAGTCAAGACTCCTCCACATGTGGGCTGAGCCGTCACAGACAGACGTTTTCAATTAATGACCAGATCTGTTCCACTGAATTCAACAGCAGATGGCAAAGTTCGATCTCACTTCGTATTTACACCTGCTACTGTCAGCCTTTAACAAGTGTTATCTTTGCTGAATAAGGAAAATTTGCTTTCTTCGAAACCAATCCCAAAGTCTGCGTTTGAAGTAGCAACGCAATTAGCCTAGCTTAGCATGGGGCAATTAGTGCTCCCAATCTGAACCTTGTGGTCATTTGTGGTTTGAAAACAGCAAGATGGCGACGGCCGAAAGTCCAAAAACTGTAGGCTACAAACCAACGGGTGGCGCCACGTGCATAAAACAAACAAAACAGCAACCCACTCGTGGAATAACAGGCGTCCGAAGACTCCCCAGCTCACCTTTAACAGCATTTCTGCAGCAGTCGTGTAGTTTCTGACCTGAATCCTCTTTTTCACCCTTATTTTTCTGTATTTAGGGCCGAACAAGGAGCATTTATCTTCTCTCCTCCAAACATATAGTCTCTTTCACAACGAAAAGCTCTGGGCATCTCCAAATCTGTGGAGAGAAAAAGCTGTCAACCCTTGATATTGATTGATATTGATTTTTTCCTCTCACACTCCCCA
This sequence comes from Embiotoca jacksoni, assembly GCF_022577435.1. Lineage (NCBI taxonomy): Eukaryota > Metazoa > Chordata > Actinopteri > Embiotocidae > Embiotoca > Embiotoca jacksoni. The sequence goes on from NW_027185408.1 coordinate 387,725, forward strand.
AACTTCATTTAACGGTACAAGAGAGGTGCCGTCCCCCGGAGCTGCAGAGAGCCCGGTGCTGATTCCACCATTAACGCTTTAGAAAAAAATATTAAAAAAAGAAGGTAAATGTAGTCGTTAGAGCATGACGTGTGAAACGTTTGGTGTTGTTTCGGGGTGATAATGAGTCAGTGGGTGCTACCATGGCGATGTGGGATGTTTGACTGTGATCCAGAGGTCGGACGCTGGAACTGCCTCCTCAAAGAGAAAACAAAGAGAATTACGATTCATTTGATGTGTGTGTTTAATTCAAATATGAGCCACGAGTGCATGAATGTATTTTTAAATGTCTGGTTTCTCCTTATTGTACTGAAATCAGAAAGGCTGAGAATCACTGTGAAAACCTGCGTTAACGGCCCGGACGTTGAAGGACGTGAAACATTCAGACCTGGTTTCTTCAGTAAACTTCAGGCAGCTGACATTAAATCACTCTTTAGTTCACTGTCATGGATTTTTTTTCTGCGTATTGTATGAAATAAACACTTTTCTGTTGAATGATATAAAGTACACGAAAGTCAGATCAGTTCATTGTTGGTCACATCTGTTGAATCTTTGGAAATAACGCCTAAAAACATGCAATTTCTTTTTTTTTCCTACGACTTCCTGATTATTTCCTGGTGAGTTTCCTGGAAAGAAGTGTGCAATTTGATACCGGAGGGTTCATTTGCATAATTCCAATTGAATTGCTCCCATAACCTCTTTTCTGTCTGAACAGGTCAGATTAAAAATATAAATAGATAATTTAAATAAAGGCAATTAAATATATGTGAAGAATAGAGTGATTAGAAAATAATGACCATATTTGTGATTGTTAATGGAGCGGTTCTATAGAAATTATAATGTTCCCTGTAATTACAGCTGAAGTTCTTTCCAGGAAACTTGAGTCGATGCAGTGAACTGTGGAACATGAACAGCTGGAACATCTGTATGTCTGTCTGTCATTTCACCTACATTGAATGTACTGTATGCAGAGTGTAAATTGTCATGGATGGATTACAGAGTGGGTGTACTTGGCACAAGTCCATGGGGCTCCTGAACTCTGGAACCCTTATTTTTCTTAACTTTATGATTTAATAAATTCAGCAGAGATTCTGATAACGATATTTTTATTTCAAGATTGAAAAGTCACACAAATTTTGCAGAGATTTCCTGTATTTGCATTAATTTATTGCGATCGCAACATTTCCTGGAGGGAATGTCTTCCTCCTATATCAGAAAGATGAGGGGGGATTTACTTGTCTGTGCCCAGGACTCCGTTTTCTTTTAATCCATCCACAGTCACTATACATCCTTTTAGTTGCAAACCACAAGGACAGAAAGTGATTCAGAAACAAATCATCGGTTGTGATGACGGACGCAGCAGCATGTTGGAAGAATGACAGGCAGTAAACAAACAGCCTGCTGTCATGGAACTTTTTTGGTTTTTTTTAAAGGTGAAGTGTGTGGTGCATGAAAATTTAGAAACTTTTTCTGTCTTTCTACAAAAAGTTGTCAAAAGATGTTTTTGTTGACCAAAATAAAGCCAGTCTCATATTTCAAAAGTAACATTGCCGCTCTCTCTGCAAGAGCACTCACGGACGTCACATGGACTCTGCAACTGGAGAAATTGTTTATTGGATTTTTATCTGTCGACCGAAATATCAATACAAAGCCATATTAGAATATATCGTGCAAAATGTCATTAAAAAGTCATACTTTAGCATGTTGTCCGAAATATGATAAAAAGTCATACTATAGCATGTTGTCTAAAAATGTCAGATATGGGAAGAGCATGCTAAACAGTGGAATAAACCAGTATGGGATCAAACCTATAACCTGCTGCATCAGAGCTCAAAGTGCAAACCATTTCATCACCTGTTACTGACTATTGTCATCTAAAAAAATTAGTAAACAATCATAACATAGCATGTCGTCTTAAATGTGATAAAAAAAAAAGTCATGCTATAGCAAGTCGTCTAAAAATTTCAGATAGTGGAAGAACATGCAAATCACGAAGTGAAATAACCCAGCATGGGATCAAAGCTATTACTTCTTGCATCAGAACCTAAAGTGCAAACCACTTCACCAACTGTTATTTAGTAAAGTCATATAAAAATTTAATAAACAATCACACTATAACATGTCCGAAATTTGAATAAAAAGTCAAACTATAGGATGTCGTCCGAAATATGATAAAAAAAAGTCATACTACAGCATGTCATCTCAAATATGATAAAAAAAAAAAGTCATACTATAGCATGTCTGAAATATGATAAAAAAGTCAAACTATAGCATGTCGTCCGAAATATGATAAAAAAAAGTCATACTGTAGCATGTTGTCTTAAATATGAAAAAGAAAGTCCTACTATAGGATGTCATCCAAAATATGATAAAAAAAAAAGTCCGTTATGTCGTCTAATATATGATTAAAAAAAAAATCATACTCAAATCATATACAATGTCATCCAAAAATTTCTAAAAAAAACTCACTATAGCATGTTGTTGAAAAATTTCAGATAGTGGAAGAACATGCAAATCACGAAGGGAAATAACCCAGCATGGGATCGAAGCTATTACTTCTTGCATCAGAGCCTAAAGTGCAAACCACTTCATCAACTGTTATTTAGTAAAGTCATCAAAGAAAACTTTAACAAACTGTCATACATACAGCATGTCGTCTTAAATATGAAAAAAGTCAAACATACATGTCGTCCGAAATATGATACAAAAAGTCATACTATATCATGTCGTCTAAAATATGATAAAAAAAAAGTCATACTATATCATGTCGTCTAAAATATGATAAAAAAAAAAGTCATACACATCAATAGACACATCAACACACACATCAACGAGTTTAACACATCACCCCAAAAAATATAACAAAAATCTGATCAAAATGATAGTTATACATTTGAAAATATAGCAAATGCTAAATACATTATCGACCTAGTATATACAATGTTTTCAATCACAGTAGCATGGTAGTAGCAAAATAAGTAAATAAGCACAAAACTAATGTTTAAAAATAAATTCAGGTATAAATTATTTTTTTTTCTTTTGCAGACATCAGCATGAACAATAGGAAACAAAATAAAATGTGAAAATGACTGCATGTTTTTTACGGATTGAATGACTTGCACTGCAGAGAACTGTTTCTGGAAAGAATAAGTATTGCATTTCGTCGAAAAATGTCAAGTCGTGGAAGAACATGCAAATCACAAAGGTAAATAACCCAGGATGGGATCGAACCTATAAACTCTTGCATCGGAGACCAAAGTGCTAACCACTTCACCATCGGTTATTTAGTAATGTCACCTAAAAATGTAATAAACAATCATAGCATGACATGTCGTCCACAATATGAACAAAAAGTCAAATTATAGGATGTCGTCCGAAATATGGTAAAAAAGTCATACACGTCAGGTTCACGATTTACCCTCCGAGGTAACACACGAGGTTCACGGAGGACGAGACCTCCTAAGGCGTGTCCCTGTAAGGGTAAACCACAGCCACAAACCAAAGGTAAAATAAAAATATGATCAAAAAGTCATACTATAGCATGTCGTCCGAAATATGATCAAAAAGTCATGTTTTCCACGACATGCTATAAGTATGACTTCCGTTAAAGTTATGGATGCCAGCACAGTGGTGCACCTGTCAGTGTTGTCGTCTCTCAGTCGGGATGCACCAGGTTCAATTCCTGCCTGGATTGTTAACGGTGGAATTTGCATGTTCATGCAAAACTAGTAACCTAAAAGTAGAGTTTGTTATCCATAATGTGGATGACTAACTTATGCATGTTGTCCATAACGCAAAACATTACATTCAAGCAATAAGCTGTTTCATTCTTTTGCTTGCACTTTGGAGTTTTATTTTTTTCAATTTAGAATATATGTGTAAAGGCCTATCTAAACTCGTTTTGTCTTAACTTGAAGAAAAACATTATTATTAAAAATTAAAACTGCAATCTATAACTCCACCGTCCACAAATATTCATTCAAATGTGACCAAAATTGCTGCAGACATTCTTTGGATAGTAGATATACGTGTTTTCAAGGAGGTCTGCAGTGATTTTAAATATCTTCCTGTAATGTGTAGTGTATGCAAAACTTTTTCAATTTCTCCAAACGTTTCAACTTCTTTGAAAGTTGAATCACCATCAACAGGTGGAATTTGAACCTTTAATAACAACCTTGGTGAATTTAGTCACCATTTTTAGCGATTCACACATGGTGTACTTTAACGAATTCCTCCCACAGATCTTTTCGGACCGACTTGAAATTGAGTCTGTGCACTCTGAACATGTTTGGAATTAAAAGTTATCAAAATAATTTGTTTTAGTCGATCGGTGTGCCAGTGGTGTCGTGGACAAAAAGTGACCCAAAAGTCATGCTACGGCATGTTGTTCAAAAAATAACTGGCATTTTCAAAGTCAGAAATTACTAATGTCCTTTTTTGTGAGTCATGACAGAAGGGTGGAATTGAACCCCAAACCGTCCAGCTGAGAGGCAGCAATGCTAACCACTGCGCCACCAATCTTCCAAGGAGTTAGGCAGCATTGTGACAAATCTTTAGCTCACTGCAACCTATACCTCCACCGTCCACAAATATTCATTCAAATGCGACCAAAATTGCTGCAGACATTCTTTGGATAGTAGATATACATGTTTTCAAGGGGGTCTGCAGTGATATTAAATATCTTCCAGTAACGTGTTGTGAATGCAAAACTTTTTCAATTTCCCCAAACGTTTCAACTTCACTAAAAGTTGAATCACCATCAACAGGTGGAATCTGAACCATTAATATCAACCTTGGTGAAGTAGAATCTTTTACCTGTTGAGTTAACCAGACTGTCGGCTGAGTCTCTGGAAGCTCTGAGTGACTTTCTCCTGCCACGACTGATTCTCCGGCGCCGAAGATAGTCCTGCGGTCTACGACGCCGACTCCCAGCTGGAAACGACCTCATGAAGACACGGGTTCGAGCCCCGCAGAGGTAACACAACACACATGGTTCACGGTTTACCCGCCGAGGTAACACACCGCACATGGTTCACGGTTTACCCGCCGAGGTAACACACCGCACATGGTTCACGGTTTACCCGCCGAGGTAACACACCACACGAGGTTCACGGTTTACCCGCCGAGGTAACACGCAAGGTTCATGGTTTACCCGCCGAGGTAACACGCAAGGTTCATGGTTTACCCGCCGAGGTAACACAAGGTTCACGGAGGGCAAGAACTCCTAAGGCGAGTCCCTGTAAGGGTAAGCCACAGGTAAAAAAAAAAAAAGTCCAAAAGAGACTTTTTTTTTCATTGTGTACTGGTTGAGTTGACTCACGGTGAGAAGTAATTTGAGGCATGTCAGTTCAGAAAAAGGTCATACTCCAAAAAGTCGTAAAAAAGTCATGATATAACATGTCTAAAATATGGAAAAAAAACTCATTATAACATGTCATCCAAAATATGATTAAAAAAAAAAAAATCATTGCAGCATGTCGGCTAAAAAATGAAAAAAAAAGTCATACTATGAAAATATCAGATAGTGGAAGAACATGCAAAAAACACTGTGAAAATAGCGAGAACGGGATCAAACCTATAACCTCTCCATGGGAGCCGAAAGTGCTAACTACTTCACCATCTGTCATTTAGTAGTCATCTAAAAATTGAATAAACAATCATACGTCGTCTAAAATATGATAAAAAAGTCATACTATAGCATTTCATCTAAAATATGATAAAAAAAAAGTCATACTATAGCATGTCGTCTAAAATATGACAATAAAAAGTCATACTATAGTATGTCGTCTAAAATATGATAAAAAAAGTCATACTATAGCATGTCGTCTAAAATATGATAATAAAAAGTCATACTATAGCATGTCGTCTAAAATATGATAAAAAAAAAGTCATACTATAGCATGTCGTCCAGAATATGATAATAAAAAGTCATACTATAGCATGTAGTCCAAAATATGATAAAAAAAAAGTCATACTGTAGCATGTCGTCTAAAATATGATAAAAAAAAGTCATACTATAGCATGTCGTCTAAAATATGATATAAAAAAGTCATACTATAGCATGTCGTCTAAAATATGATAATAAAAAGTCACACTATAGCATGTAGTCCAAAATATGATAATAAAAAGTCATACTATAGCATGTCGTCTAAAATATGATAAAAAAGTCATACTATAGCATGTCGTCTAAAATATGATAATAAAAAGTCACACTATAGCATGTCGTCGAAAATATCATAAAAAAGTCACACTATAGCATGTCGTCCAAAATATGATTAAAAAAAGTCATACTATAGCATGTCGTCTAAAATATGAAAAAAAGTCATACTATAGCATGTCTTCTAAAATATGAAAAAAAGTCATACTATAGCATGTCGTCCAAAATATGATTAAAAAAGGTCACACTTTAGCATGTCGTCTAAAATATGAAAAAAAGTCATACTATAGCATTTCATCTAAAATATGATAAAAAAGTCATACTATAGCATGTCGTCTAAAATATGATAAAAAAGTCATACTATAGCATGTCTTCTAAAATATGATAAAAAAAAGTCATACTATAGCATGTCGTCTAAAATATGATAAAAAAGTCATACTATAGCATGTCTTCTAAAATATGAAAAAAAGTCATACTATAGCATTTCATCTAAAATATGATAAAAAAAGTCATACTATAGCATGTCGTCTAAAATATGATAAAAAAAAGTCATACTATAGCATGTAGTCCAAAATATGATAAAAAAGTCATACTATAGCATGTCGTCTAAAATATGATAAAAAAAAAGTCATGCTTTAGCATGTCGTCTAAAATATGATAAAAAAAAGTCATACTATAGCATGTCGTCTAAAATATGATTAAAAAAAAATCATACTCAAATCATATACAATGTCATCCAAAAATTTCTAAAAAAAACCTCACTATAGCATGTTGTTGAAAAATTTCAGATAGTGGAAGAACATGCAAATCACGAAGGGAAATAACCCAGCATGGGACCGAAGCAATTACTTCTTGCATCAGAGCCTAAAGTGCAAACCACTTCACCAACTGTTATTTAGTAAAGTCATCAAAGAAAACTTTAACAAACTGTCATACATACAGCATGTCGTCTTAAATATGAAAAAAGTCAAACATACATGTCGTCCACAATATGATAAAAAAGTCATACTATATCATGTCGTCTAAAATATGAAAAAAAAGTCATACTATAGCATGTCGTCTAAAATATGATAAAAAAAAAAAAGTCATTCTATAGCATGTTGTCCAAAATATGTTAAAAAAATCATACTATGGCATGTCGTCTAAAATATGATAAAAAAGGTCACACTATAGCATGTCGTCTAAAATATGATAAAAAAAAAGTCATTCTATAGCATGTCGTCCAAAATATGTTAAAAAAATCATACTATGGCATGTCGTCTAAAATATGATAAAAAAAGTCATACTATAGCATGTCGTCTAAAATATGATAAAAAAGTCATACTATAGCATGTCGTCCAAAATATGATTAAAAAAAGTCATACTATATCATGTCGTCTAAAATATGATAAAAAAGGTCACACTATAGCATGTCGTCTAAAATATGATAAAAAAAGTCATACTATAGCATGTCGTCCAAAATATGATTAAAAAAAGTCATACTATAGCATGTCGTCCAAAATATGATTAAAAAAGGTCACACTTTAGCATGTCGTCTAAAATATGAAAAAAAGTCATACTATGGCATGTCGTCTAAAATATGATAAAACAAAGTCATTCTATAGCATGTCGTCTAAAATATGATAAAAAAAAAAGTCATGCCATGGCATGTCGTCTAAAATATGATAAAAAAGTCATGCTATGGCATGTCGTCTAAAATATGATAAAAAAAAAGTCATACTATGGCATGTCGTCTAAAATATGATAAAAAAGTCATACTATAACATGTCGTCTAAAATATGATAAAAAAAAAGTCATACTATGGCATGTCGTCTAAAATATGATAAAAAAGTCATACTATAGCATGTCGTCCAAAATATGATTAAAAAAAGTCACACTATAGCATGTCGTCTAAAATATGAAAAAAAAGTCATACTATAGCATGTCGTCCGAAATATGATCAAAAAGTCATGTTTTCCACGACATGCTATAAGTATGACTTCCGTTAAAGTTATGGATGCCAGCACAGTGGTGCACCTGTCAGTGTTGTCGTCTCTCAGTCGGGATGCACCAGGTTCAATTCCCGCCTGGATTGTTAGCGGTGGAATTTGCATGTTCATGCAAAACTAGTAACCTAAAAGTAGAGTTTGTTATCCATAATGTGGATGACTAACTTATGCATGTTGTCCATAACGCAAAACATTACATTCAAGCAATAAGCTGTTTCATTCTTTTGCTTGCACTTTGGAGTTTTATTTTTTTCAATTTAGAATATATGTGTAAAGGCCTATCTGAACTCGTTTTGTCTTAACTTGAAGAAAAACATTATTATTAAAAATTAAAACTGCAATCTATAACTCCACCGTCCACAAATATTCATTCAAATGTGACCAAAATTGCTGCAGACATTCTTTGGATAGTAGATATACGTGTTTTCAAGGAGGTCTGCAGTGATTTTAAATATCTTCCTGTAATGTGTAGTGTATGCAAAACTTTTTCAATTTCTCCAAACGTTTCAACTTCTTTGAAAGTTGAATCACCATCAACAGGTGGAATTTGAACCTTTAATAACAACCTTGGTGAATTTAGTCACCATTTTTAGCGATTCACACATGTTGTACTTTAACGAATTTCTCCCACAGATCTTTTCGGACCGACTTGAAATTGAGTCTGTGCACTCTGAACATGTTTGGAATTAAAAGTTATCAAAATAATTTGTTTTAGTCGATCGGTGTGCCAGTGGTGTCGTGGACAAAAAGTGACCCAAAAGTCATGCTACGGCATGTTGTTCAAAAAATAACTGGCATTTTCAAAGTCAGAAATTACTAATGTCCTTTTTTGTGAGTTATGACAGAAGGGTGGAATTGAACCCCAAACCGTCCAGCTGAGAGGCAGCAATGCTAACCACTGCGCCACCAATCTTCCAAGGAGTTAGGCAGCATTGTGACAAATCTTTAGCTCACTGCAACCTATACCTCCACCGTCCACAAATATTCATTCAAATGCGACCAAAATTGCCGCAGACATTCTTTGGATAGTAGATATACATGTTTTCAAAGGGGTCTGCAGTGATATTAAATATCTTCCTGTAACGTGTTGTGAATGCAAAACTTTTTCAATTTCCCCAAACGTTTCAACTTCACTAAAAGTTGAATCACCATCAACAGGTGGAATCTGAACCATTAATATCAACCTTGGTGAAGTAGAATCTTTTACCTGTTGAGTTAACCAGACTGTCGGCTGAGTCTCTGGAAGCTCTGAGTGACTTTCTCCTGCCACGACTGATTCTCCGGCGCCGAAGATAGTCCTGCGGTCTACGACGCCGACTCCCAGCTGGAAACGACCTCATGAAGACACGGGTTCGAGCCCCGCAGAGGTAACACAACACACATGGTTCACGGTTTACCCGCCGAGGTAACACACCGCACATGGTTCACGGTTTACCCGCCGAGGTAACACACCGCACGAGGTTCACGGTTTACCCGCCGAGGTAGCACGCAAGGTTCACGGTTTACCCGCCGAGGTAACACGCAAGGTTCATGGTTTACCCGCCGAGGTAACACAAGGTTCACGGAGGGCAAGAACTCCTAAGGCGAGTCCCTGTAAGGGTAAGCCACAGGTAAAAAAAAAAAAAAGTCCAAAAGAGACTTTTTTTTTTTCATTGTGTACTGATTGAGGTGACTCACGGTGAGAAGTAATTTGAGGCATGTCAGTTCAGAAAAAGGTCATACTCCAAAAAGTCGTAAAAAAATCATGATATAACATGTCTAAAATATGGAAAAAAAACTCATTATAACATGTCATCCAAAATATGATTAAAAAAAAAAAATCATTGCAGCATGTCGGCTAAAAAATTAAAAAAAAAGTCATACTATGAAAATATCAGATAGTGGAAGAACATGCAAAAAACACTGTGAAAATAGCGAGAACGGGATCAAACCTATAACCTCTCCATGGGAGCCTAAAGTGCTAACTACTTCACCATCTGTCATTTAGTAGTCATCTAAAAATTGAATAAACAATCATACATGTCGTCTCAAATATGATAAAAAAAGTCATACTATAGCATGTCGTCTAAAATATGATAAAAAAGTCATACTATAACATTTCATCTAAAATATGATAAAAAAAAAAGTCATACTATAGCATGTCGTCTAAAATATGACAATAAAAAGTCATACTATAGCATGTCGTCTAAAATATGATAATAAAAAGTCATACTATAGCATGTCGTCTAAAATATGACAATAAAAAGTCATACTATAGCATGTCGTCTAAAATATGATAATAAAAAGTCATACTATAGCATGTCGTCTAAAATATGATAAAAAAAAAAAGTCATACTATAGCATGTCGTCTAAAATATGATAATAAAAAGTCATACTATAGCATGTAGTCCAAAATATGATAAAAAAAAAAAGTCATACTGTAGCATGTCGTCTAAAATATGATAAAAAAAAGTCATACTATAGCATGTCGTCTAAAATATGATATAAAAAAGTCATACTATAGCATGTCGTCTAAAATATGATAATAAAAAGTCACACTATAGCATGTAGTCCAAAATATGATAATAAAAAGTCATACTATAGCATGTCGTCTAAAATATGATAAAAAAGTCATGCTATAGCATGTCGTCTAAAATATGATATAAAAAAGTCATACTATAGCATGTCGTCTAAAATATGATATAAAAAAGTCATACTATAGCATGTCGTCTAAAATATGATAATAAAAAGTCACACTATAGCATGTAGTCCAAAATATGATAAAAAAAGTCATACTATAGCATGTCGTCTAAAATATTATAAAAAAAAAGTCATACTATAGCATGTCGTCTAAAATATGATAAAAAAAAAGTCATACTATAGCATGTCGTCCAAAATATGATAAAAAAAAAGTCATACTATACCATGTCGTCTAAAATATGATTAAAAAAAAAATCATACTCAAATCATATACAATGTCATCCAAAAATTTCTAAAAAAAACTCACTATAGCATGTTGTTGAAAAATTTCAGATAGTGGAAGAACATGCAAATCACGAAGGGAAATAACCCAGCATGGGATCGAAGCAATTACTTCTTGCATCAGAGCCTAAAGTGCAAACCACTTCACCAACTGTTATTTAGTAAAGTCATCAAAGAAAACTTTAACAAACTGTCATACATACAGCATGTCGTCTTAAATATGAAAAAAGTCAAACATACATGTCGTCCGAAATATGATAAAAAAATCATACTATAGAATGTCGTCCAAAATATGATTAAAAAAAGTCACACTATAGCATGTCGTCCAAAATATGATTAAAAAAAGTCATACTATAGCATGTCGTCCAAAATATGACAAAAAAGTCATTCTATAGCATGTCGTCTAAAATATTATAAAAAAGTCATACTATAGTATGTCATCTAAAATATGATAATAAAGTCATACTAAAGCATGTCATCTAAAATATGATATAAAAGTCACACTATAGCATGTTGTCTAAAATATGATAAAAAAAAGTCATACTAAAGCATGTCGTCTAAAATATGATAAAAAAGTCATACTGTAGCATGTCGTCTAAAATATGATAATAAAGTCATACTATAGCATGTCGTCTAAAATATAATAAAAAAGTCATACTACAGCATGTCGTCTAAAATATGATAAAAAAGTCATACTGTAGCATGTCGTCTAAAATATGATAAAAAAGTCACACTCTAGCATGTTGTCTAAAATATGATAAAAAAGTCATACTGTAGCATGTCGTCTAAAATATGATAAAAAAGTCACACTCTAGCATGTCGTCTAAAATATGATAAAAAAAAGTCATACTATAGTATGTCATCTAAAATATGATAATAAAGTCATACTATAGCATGTCGTCTAAAATATGATAAAAAAAAGTCATACTATAGTATGTCATCTAAAATATGATAATAAAGTCATACTATAGCATGTCGTCTAAAATATGATAAAAAAAAGTCATACTATAGTATGTCATCTAAAATATGATAATAAAGTCATACTATAGCATGTTGTCTAAAATATGATAAAAAAAAAGTCATACTATAGTATGTCATCTAAAATATGATAATAAAGTCATACTATAGCATGTCGTCTAAAATATCATAAAAAAGTCACACTGTAGCATGTCGTCTAAAATATGATAAAAAAGTCATACTGTAGCATGTCGTCTAAAATATAATAAAAAAGTCATACTATAGCATGTCGTCTACAATATCATAAAAAAGTCACACTATAGCATGTCGTCTAAAATATGATAAAAAAGTCATACTGTAGCATGTCGTCTAAAATATCATAAAAAAGTCATACTCTAGCATGTCGTCTAAAATATGATAAAAAAGTCATACTGTAGCATGTCGTCTAAAATATAATAAAAAAGTCATACTATAGCATGTCGTCTAAAATATCATAAAAAAGTCATACTATAGCATGTCGTCTACAATATCATAAAAAAGTCATACTATAGCATGTCTTCTAAAATATGATGAAAAAGTCAAACTATGGCATTTCGTCGAAAAATGTCAGGTCGTGGAAGAACATGCAAATCACAAAGTGAAATAACCCAGGATGGGATCAAACCTATAACCTCTTGCATTGGAGACCAAAGTACTAACCACTTCACCATCGGTTATTTAGTAATGTCACTAAAAATTTAATAAACAGTCATAGCATGACATGTCGTCTAAAATATGAAAAAAGTCAAACTATAGGATATCGTCGAAAAATTTCAGATAGTGGAAGAACATGCAAAACACCTTGTGAAATAACCTAGAACAGGATCAAACCTCTAACCTGTTGCATTGGAGACCAAAGTGCTAACCACTTCCCCATGTGTTATTTAGTACTGTCATCTAAAAATTTAATAAACAATCACACTATAACATGTCCGAAATTTGAATAAAAAGTCAAACTGTAGGATGTCGTCCGAAATATGATGAAAAAAAATAAAGTCATACTGTAGCATGTCGTCTGAAATATGATTAAAAAAATCATACTCAAATCAAATAGAATGTCATCCAAAAATTTCTAAAAAAAACCTCACTATAGCATGTCGTCCGAAATATGATAAAAAAAGTCACACGATAGCATGTCGTCTAAAATATGAAAAAAAGTCATACTATAGCATGTCGTCCAAAATATGATTAAAAAAAGTCACACTATAGCATGTCGTCTAAAATATGATAAAAAAGTCATACTATAGCATGTCGTCCAAAATATGATTAAAAAAAGTCACACTTTAGCATGTCGTCTAAAATATGAAAAAAAGTCATACTATAGCATGTCGTCCAAAATATGATTAAAAAAAGTCACACTATAGCATGTCGTCTAAAATATGAAAAAAAAGTCATACTATAGCATGTCGTCTAAAATATGATAAAAGTCATACTATAGCATTTCATCTAAAATATGATAAAAAATTCATACTATAGCATGTCGTCCGAAATATGATCAAAAAGTCATATTTTCCACGACATGCTATAAGTATGACTTCCGTTAAAGTTATGGATGCCAGCACAGTGGTGCACCTGTCAGTGTTGTCGTCTCTCAGTCGGGATGCACCAGGTTCAATTCCCGCCTGGATTGTTAACGGTGGAATTTGCATGTTCATGCAAAACTAGTAACCTAAAAGTAGAGTTTGTTATCCATAATGTGGATGACTAACTTATGCATGTTGTCCATAACGCAAAACATTACATTCAAGCAATAAGCTGTTTCATTCTTTTGCTTGCACTTTGGAGTTTTATTTTTTTCAATTTAGAATATATGTGTAAAGGCCTATCTAAACTCGTTTTGTCTTAACTTGAAGAAAAACATTATTATTAAAAATTAAAACTGCAATCTATAACTCCACCGTCCACAAATATTCATTCAAATGTGACCAAAATTGCTGCAGACATTCTTTGGATAGTAGATATACGTGTTTTCAAGGAGGTCTGCAGTGATTTTAAATATCTTCCTGTAATGTGTAGTGTATGCAAAACTTTTTCAATTTCTCCAAACGTTTCAACTTCTTTGAAAGTTGAATCACCATCAACAGGTGGAATTTGAACCTTTAATAACAACCTTGGTGAATTTAGTCACCATTTTTAGCGATTCACACATGTTGTACTTTAACGAATTTCTCCCACAGATCTTTTCGGACCGACTTGAAATTGAGTCTGTGCACTCTGAACATGTTTGGAATTAAAAGTTATCAAAATAATTTGTTTTAGTCGATCGGTGTGCCAGTGGTGTCGTGGACAAAAAGTGACCCAAAAGTCATGCTACGGCATGTTGTTCAAAAAATAACTGGCATTTTCAAAGTCAGAAATTACTAATGTCCTTTTTTGTGAGTCATGACAGAAGGGTGGAATTGAACCCCAAACCGTCCAGCTGAGAGGCAGCAATGCTAACCACTGCACCACTAATCTTCCAAGGAATTAGGCAGCATTGTGACAAATCTTTAGCTCACTGCAACCTATACCTCCACCGTCCACAAATATTCATTCAAATGCGACCAAAATTGCCGCAGACATTCTTTGGATAGTAGATATACATGTTTTCAAGGGGGTCTGCAGTGATATTAAATATCTTCCTGTAACGTGTTGTGAATACAAAACTTTTTCAATTTCCCCAAACGTTTCAACTTCACTAAAAGTTGAATCACCATCAACAGGTGGAATCTGAACCATTAATATCAACCTTGGTGAAGTAGAATCTTTTACCTGTTGAGTTAACCAGACTGTCGGCTGAGTCTCTGGAAGCTCTGAGTGACTTTCTCCTGCCACGACTGATTCTCCGGCGCCGAAGATAGTCCTGCGGTCTACGACGCCGACTCCCAGCTGGAAACGACCTCATGAAGACACGGGTTCGAGCCCCGCAGAGGTAACACAACACACATGGTTCACGGTTTACCCGCCGAGGTAACACACCGCACGAGGTTCACGGTTTACCCGCCGAGGTAACACACCGCACGAGGTTCACTGTTTACCCGCCGAGGTAACACACCGCACGAGGTTCACGGTTTACCCGCCGAGGTAACACAACGCACGAGGTTCACGGTTTACCCGCCGAGGTAACACAACGCACATGGTTCACGGTTTACCCGCCGAGGTAACACGCAAGGTTCACAGAGCGCAAGATCTCCTAAGGCGAGTCCCTGTAAGGGTAAGCCAGAGGTAAAAAAAAGAAAAAGTCCAAAAGAGACTTTTTTTTTCATTGCGTACTGGTTGAGTTGACTCACGGTGAGAAGTAATTTGAGGCATGTCAGTTCAGAAAAAGGTCATACTCCAAAAAGTCGCAAAAAAGTCATGCTATAACATGTCTAAAATATGGAAAAAAAAGTCATACTATAACATGTCGTCCAAAATATGATTAAAAAAAAACAAACTCATTATAGCATGTCGACTAAAATATGAAAAAAAAAGTCATACTATAGCATGTCATCATAAATATGACAAAAAAGTCATACTATAGCATGTTGTCTAAAATATGATAAAAAAGTCATACTATAGCATATCGTCTAAAATATGATAAAAAAGTCATACTATAGCATGTCGTCTAAAATATAATAAAAAAGTCATACTATAGCACGTCGTCTAAAATATGATAAAAATGTCATACTATAGCACGTCGTCTAAAATATGATAAAAATGTCATACTATAGCATGCCTTCTAAAATTTGATTAAAAAAAAGTCATACTATAAAATGTCTAAAATATGACAAAAAAGTCATACTATAGCATGCCTTCTAAAATTTGATAAAAAAAAAAGTCATACTGTGGCATTTCGTCGAAAAATGTCAAGTTGTGGAAGAACATGCAAATCACAAAGTGAAATAACCCAGGATGTGATCGAACCTATAAACTCTTGCATCGGAGACCAAACTGCTAACCACTTCACCATCGGTTATTTGTTAATGTCACCTAAAAATTTAATAAACAATCACAGCATGACATGTCGTCCACAATATGATAAAAAAGTCATACTATAGCATGTCGTCTAAAATATGATAAAAAAGTCGTACTATAGCATGTCGTCTAAAATATGAAAAAAAGTCACACTATAGCATGTCGTCTATAATATGATCAAAAAAAAGTCATACTACAGCATGTCGTCTAAAATATGATAAAAAAAGCCATACAATAGCATGTCGTCTAAAATATGATTAAAAAAAAGCCATACTATAGCAAGTCGTCTAAAATATGATGAAAAAGTCATACTTTAGCATGTCGTCTAAAATATGATGAAAAAGTCATACTATAGCATGTCGTCTAAAATATGATTAAAAAAAGCCATGCTATAGCAAGTCGTCTAAAATATGACGAAAAAGTCATACTTTAGCATGTCGTCTAAAATATGATCAAAAAGTCATACTATAGCATGTCGTCTAAAATATGATAAAAATGTCATACTATAGCATGTCGTCTAAAATATGATCAAAAAATCATACTATAGCATGTCGTCCAAAATATGAAAAAAGTCATACTATAGCATGTCGTCCAAAATATGATAAAAAAGTCATACTATAGCATGCCGTCTAAAATATGTTAAAAAAAAGTCATATTATAGCATGTCGTCTAAAATATGTTAAAAAAGTCACGCTATAGCATGTCGTCCAAAATATGACAAAAAAGTCACACTATAGCATGTTGTCTAAAATATGATAAAAAAGTCACACTATAGCATGTCGTCTAAAATATGATAAAAAAGTCATACTATAGCATGTCGTCCAAAATATGACAAAAAAGTCATACTATAGCATGTCGTCTAAAATATTATAAAAAAGTCATACTGTAGCATGTCGTCTAAAATATGATAAAAAAGTCATACTATAGCATGTCGTCTAAAATATGATAAAAAAGTCATACTGTAGCATGTCGTCTAAAATATAATAAAAAAGTCACACTATAGCATGTCGTCTAAAATATAATAAAAAAGTCATACTATAGCATGTCGTCTAAAATATGATAAAAAAGTCATACTATAGTATATCATCTAAAATATGATAATAAAGTCATACTATAGCATGCCGTCTAAAATATGTTAAAAAAGTCATACTATAGCATGTCGTCTAAAATATGATAAAAAAGTCATACTATAGTATGTCATCTAAAATATGATAATAAAGTCATACTATAGCATGCCGTCTAAAATATGTTAAAAAAGTCATACTATAGCATGTCGTCTAAAATATTATAAAAAAGTCATACTGTAGCATGTCGTCTAAAATATGATAAAAAAGTCATACTATAGCATGTCGTCTAAAATATGATAAAAAAAGTCATACTGTAGCATGTCGTCTAAAATATAATAAAAAAATCATACTATAGCATGTCGTCTAAAATATGATAAAAAAGTCATACTATAGCATGTCGTCTAAAATATGATCAAAAAGTCATACTATAGCATGTCTTCTAAAATATGATCAAAAAGCCATACTATAGCAAGTCGTCTAAAATATGATGAAAAAGTCATACTTTAGCATGTCGTCTAAAATATGATGAAAAAGTCATACTATAGCATGCCGTTTAAAATATGTTAAAAAAGTCATACTATAGCATGTCGTCTAAAATATGATAAAAAAGTCATACTATAGTATGTCATCTAAAATATGATAATAAAGTCACACTATAGCATGTCGTCTATAATATGATCAAAAAAAAGTCATACTACAGCATGTCGTCTAAAATATGATTAAAAAAAAGCCATACTATAGCAAGTCGTCTAAAATATGATGAAAAAGTCATACTTTAGCATGTCGTCTAAAATATGATGAAAAAGTCATACTATAGCATGTCGTCTAAAATATGATTAAAAAAAGCCATACTATAGCAAGTCGTCTAAAATATGATGAAAAAGTCATACTTTAGCATGTCGTCTAAAATATGATCAAAAAGTCATACTATAGCATGTGGTCTAAAATATGATAAAAATGTCATAGTATCGAACGTCGTCAAAAATATGATAAAAAAGTCATATTATAGCACGTCGTTTAAAATATGATAAAAATGTCATACTATAGCATGTCGTCTAAAATATGATCAAAAAATCATACTATAGCATGTCGTCTAAAATATGATAAAAAAGTCATACTATAGCATGTCGTCTAAAATATGATCAAAAAGTCATACTATAGCATGTCTTCTAAAATATGATCAAAAAGTCATACTATAGCATGTCGTCTAAAATATGATCAAAAAAATCATACTATAGCATGTCGTCTAAAATATGATAAAAAAATCATACTATAGCACGTCGTCTAAAATATGATAAAAATGTCATACTATAGCATGTCGTCTGAAATATGATCAAAAAATCATACTATAGCACGTCGTCTAAAATATGATAAAAATGTCATACTATAGCATGTCTTCTAAAATATGATCAAAAAATCATACTATAGCATGTCGTCTAAAATATGATCAAAAAATCATACTATAGCATGTCGTCTAAAATATGATCAAAAAGTCATACTATAGCATGTCGTCTAAAATATGATCAAAAAATCATACTATAGCATGTCGTCTAAAATATGATCAAAAAGTCATACTATAGCATGTCGTCTAAAATATGATCAAAAAATCATACTATAGCATGTCGTCTAAAATATGATCAAAAAATCATACTATAGCATGTCGTCCAAAATATGAAAAAAGTCATACTATAGCATGTCGTCCAAAATATGATAAAAAAGTCATACTATAGCATGCCGTCTAAAATATGATAAAAATGTCATACTATAGCATGTCGTCTGAAATATGATCAAAAAATCATACTATAGCACGTCGTCTAAAATATGATAAAAATGTCATACTATAGCATGTCTTCTAAAATATGATCAAAAAATCATACTATAGCATGTCGTCTAAAATATGATCAAAAAATCATACTATAGCATGTCGTCTAAAATATGATCAAAAAGTCATACTATAGCATGTCGTCTAAAATATGATCAAAAAATCATACTATAGCATGTCGTCTAAAATATGATCAAAAAGTCATACTATAGCATGTCGTCCAAAATATGATAAAAAAGTCATACTATAGCATGTCGTCTAAAATATGATAAAAATGTCATACTATAGCATGTCGTCTGAAATATGATCAAAAAATCATACTATAGCACGTCGTCTAAAATATGATAAAAATGTCATACTATAGCATGTCTTCTAAAATATGATCAAAAAATCATACTATAGCATGTCGTCTAAAATATGATCAAAAAATCATACTATAGCATGTCGTCTAAAATATGATCAAAAAGTCATACTATAGCATGTCGTCTAAAATATGATCAAAAAATCATACTATAGCATGTCGTCTAAAATATGATCAAAAAGTCATACTATAGCATGTCGTCTAAAATATGATCAAAAAATCATACTATAGCATGTCGTCTAAAATATGATCAAAAAATCATACTATAGCATGTCGTCCAAAATATGAAAAAAGTCATACTATAGCATGTCGTCCAAAATATGATAAAAAAGTCATACTATAGCATGCCGTCTAAAATATGTTAAAAAAAGTCATACTATAGCATGTCGTCTAAAATATGATCAAAAAATCATACTATAGCACGTCGTCTAAAATATGATAAAAATGTCATACTATAGCATGTCGTCTAAAATATGATCAAAAAATCATACTATAGCATGTCGTCCAAAATATGAAAAAAGTCATACTATAGCATGTCGTCCAAAATATGATAAAAAAGTCATACTATAGCATGCCGTCTAAAATATGTTAAAAAAAGTCATACTATAGCATGTCGTCTAAAATATGATCAAAAAATCATACTATAGCACGTCGTCTAAAATATGATAAAAATGTCATACTATAGCATGTCGTCTAAAATATGATCAAAAAATCATACTATAGCATGTCGTCCAAAATATGAAAAAAGTCATACTATAGCATGTCGTCCAAAATATGATAAAAAAGTCATACTATAGCATGTCGTCTAAAATATTATAAAAAAGTCATACTGTAGCATGTCGTCTAAAATATGATAAAAAAGTCATACTATAGCATGTCGTCTAAAATATGATAAAAAAGTCATACTGTAGCATGTCGTCTAAAATATAATAAAAAAGTCATACTATAGCATGTCATCTAAAATATTATAAAAAAGTCATACTGTAGCATGTCATCTAAAATATGATAAAAAAGTCATACTATAGTATGTCATCTAAAATATGATAATAAAGTCATACTATAGCATGTCGTCTAAAATATGTTAAAAAAGTCATACTATAGCATGTCGTCTAAAATATAATAAAAAAGTCATACTATAGCATGTCATCTAAAATATTATAAAAAAGTCATACTGTAGCATGTCATCTAAAATATGATAAAAAAGTCATACTATAGTATGTCATCTAAAATATGATAATAAAGTCATACTATAGCATGTCGTCTAAAATATGTTAAAAAAGTCATACTATAGCATGTCGTCTAAAATATAATAAAAAAGTCATACTATAGCATGCCGTCTAAAATATGTTAAAAAAGTCATACTATAGCATGTCTTCTAAAATATGATAAAAAAAAGTCATACTATAGTATGTCATCTAAAATATGATAATAAAGTCATACTATAGCATACCGTCTAAAATATGTTAAAAAAGTCATACTATAGCATGTCGTCTAAAATATGATAAAAAAGTCATACTATAGTATGTCATCTAAAATATGATAATAAAGTCATACTATAGCATGCCGTCTAAAATATGATAAAAAAGTCATACTATAGCATGTCTTCTAAAATATGATAAAAAAAAGTCATACTATAGCATGTCGTCTGAAACATGATAAAAAAGTCACACGATAGCATGTTGTCTAAAATATGATAAAAAAAAAAGTCATTCTATAGCATATTGTCTAAAATACGATAAAAAAAAGTCATACCATAGCATGTCGTCCAAAATGTGATAAAAAAGTCAAACTATGGCATTTCGTTGAAAAATGTCAGTTCGTGGAAGAACATGCAAATCACAAAGGGAAATAACCCAGGATGGGATGGAACCTATAAACCCTTCGCATCGGAGACCAAAGTGCTAACCACTTCACCATCGGTTATTTAGTAATGTCACCTAAAAATTTAAAGAACAATCATAGCATGACATGTCGTCCACAATATGAATAAAAAGTCAAATTATAGTATGTCGTCTAAAATATAATAAAAAAGTCAGACTATAGCATGTCTTCTAAAATATGATAAAAAAAAGTCATACCATAGCATGTAGTCTAAAATATGATAAAAAGTCATACTATAGCATGTCTTCTAAAATATGATAAAAAAAAGTCATACTATAGCATGTCGTCTAAAATATCATAAAAAAGTCATACTATAGCATGTCGTCCAAAATATGATAAAAAAGTCATACTATAGCATGTCGTCCTAAATATGATAAAAAAAAGTCATACTGTAGCATGTCATCCAAAATATGATAAACAAAGTCATACTATAGCATGTCGTCCAAAATATGATAAAAAAAAGTCATACTATAGAATGTCGTTTAAAATATGATTAAAAAAAAAGTCATACTATAGCATGTCGTCCTAAATATGATAAAAAAAAATCATACTATAGCATGTCATCCAAAATATGATAAACAAAGTCATACTATAGCATGTCGTCCAAAATATGATAAAAAAAGTCATACTTTAGAATGTCGTCTAAAATATGATAAAAAAAAAAGTCATACTATAGCATGTCGTCCAAAATATGATAAAAAAAAGTCACTATAGCATGTCGTCCAAAATATGAATAAAAAAGCCATACTATAGAATGTCATCCAAAATATGATAAAAAAGTCAT
The DNA here is from genome assembly GCF_022577435.1 of Embiotoca jacksoni. NCBI lineage: Eukaryota > Metazoa > Chordata > Actinopteri > Embiotocidae > Embiotoca > Embiotoca jacksoni. Next base: position 409,717 of record NW_027185408.1, read on the forward strand.
ACTATAGCATGTCGTCCAAAATATGATAAAAAAGTCATACTATAGCATGTCGTCCAAAATATGAATAAAAAGTCAAATTATAGCATGTCGTCTAAAATATGATAAAAAAGTCATACTATGGCATTTCGTCGAAAAATGTCAGGTCGTGGAAGAACATGCAAATCACAAAGTGAAATAACCCAGGATGGGATCGAACCTATAAACTCTTGCATTGGAGACCAAAGTACTAACCACTTCACCATCGGTTATTTAGTAATGTCACCTAAAAATTTAATGAACAATCATAGCATGACATGTCGTCCACAATATGAATAAAAAGTCATATTATAGCATGTCTTCTAAAATATGATAAAAAAAAAGTCATACTATAGAATGTCGTCCAAAATATGATAAAAAAAAGTCATCCTATAGCATGTCGTCCAAAATATGATAAAAAAGTCATTCTATAGCATGTCGTCCAAAATATGATAAAAAAAAGTCATACTATAGCATGTCGTCCAAAATATGAATAAAAAGTCAAATTATAGCATGTCGTCTAAAATATGATAAAAAAGTCGTACTATAGCATGTCGTCTAAAATGTGAAAAAAAAGTCACACTATAGCATGTCGTCTATAATATGATAAAAAAAAGCCATACTATAGCATGTCGTCTATAATATGATAAAAAAAAGTCATACTATAGTATGTCATCTAAAATATGATAAAAAAGTCATACTATGGCATTTCGTCGAAAAATGTCAGGTCGTGGAAGAACATGCAAATCACAAAGTGAAATAACCCAGGATGGGATCGAACCTATAAACTCTTGCATTGGAGACTAAAGTACTAACCACTTCACCATCGGTTATTTAGTAATGTCACCTAAAAATTTAATGAACAATCATAGCATGACATGTCGTCCACAATATGAATAAAAAGTCAAATTATAGTATGTCGTCTAAAATATAATAAAAAAGTCAGACTATAGCATGTCTTCTAAAATATGATAAAAAAAAAGTCATACCATAGCATGTCGTCTAAAATATGATAAAAAGTCATATTATAGCATGTCTTCTAAAATATGATAAAAAAAAAGTCATACCATAGAATGTCGTCCAAAATATGATAAAAAAAAGTCATCCTATAGCATGTCGTCCAAAATATGATAAAAAAGTCATACTATAACATGTCGTCTAAAATATGATAAAAAAAAGTCAAACTATAGCATGTCTAAAATATGATAAAAAAGTCATACTATAGCATGTCTTCTAAAATATGATAAAAAAAAGTCATACTATAGCATGTAATCCAAAATATGATAAAAAAAAGTCATACTATAGCATGTCGTCCAAAACATGATAAAAAAGTCATACTATAGCATGTCGTCCAAAATATGATAAAAAAGTCATACTATAACATGTCGTCTAAAATATGATAAAAAAAAGTCATACTTTAGAATGTCGTCTAAAATATGATAAAAAAAAAAAAATCATACTATAGCATGTCGTCCAAAATATGTTAAAAAAGTCATACTATAGCATGTCGTCCAAAATATGATAAAAAAGTCATACTATAGCATGTCGTCCAAAATATAATAAAAAAAGTCATACTATAGCATGTCGTCCAAAATATGAATAAAAAGTCAAATTATAGCATGTCGTCTAAAATATGATAAAAAAGTCATACTATAACATGTCGTCCAAAATATGAATAAAAAGTCAAATTATAGCATGTCGTCTAAAATATGATAAAAAAGTCGTACTATAGCATGTCGTCTAAAATATGAAAAAAAAGGCACACTATAGCATGTCGTCTATAATATGATAAAAAAAAAGCCATACTATAGCATGTCGTCTAAAATATGATAAAAAAGCCATACTATAGCATGTCATCCAAAATATGATAAAAAAGTCATACTATAGCATGTCGTCCAAAATATGATAAAAAAGTCATACTATAGCATGTCGTCCAAAATATGAATAAAAAGTCAAATTATAGCATGTCGTCTAAAATATGATAAAAAAGTCATACTATGGCATTTCGTCGAAAAATGTCAGGTCGTGGAAGAACATGCAAATCACAAAGTGAAATAACCCAGGATGGGATCGAACCTATAAACTCTTGCATTGGAGACCAAAGTACTAACCACTTCACCATCGGTTATTTAGTAATGTCACCTAAAAATTTAATGAACAATCATAGCATGACATGTCGTCCACAATATGAATAAAAAGTCAAATTATAGTATGTCGTCTAAAATATAATAAAAAAGTCAGACTATAGCATGTCTTCTAAAATATGATAAAAAAAAAGTCATACCATAGCATGTCGTCTAAAATATGATAAAAAGTCATATTATAGCATGTCTTCTAAAATATGATAAAAAAAAAAAAATCATACTATAGCATGTCGTCCAAAATATGTTAAAAAAGTCATACTATAGCATGTCGTCCAAAATATGATAAAAAAGTCATACTATAGCATGTCGTCCAAAATATAATAAAAAAAGTCATACTATAGCATGTCATCCAAAATATGAATAAAAAGTCAAATTATAGCATGTCGTCTAAAATATGATAAAAAAGTCATACTATAACATGTCGTCCAAAATATGAATAAAAAGTCAAATTATAGCATGTCGTCTAAAATATGATAAAAAAGTCGTACTATAGCATGTCGTCTAAAATATGAAAAAAAAAAGGCACACTATAGCATGTCGTCTATAATATGATAAAAAAAAGCCATACTATAGCATGTCGTCTAAAATATGATAAAAAAGCCATACTATAGCATGTCATCCAAAATATGATAAAAAAGTCATACTATAGCATGTCGTCCAAAATATGATAAAAAAGTCATACTATAGCATGTCGTCCAAAATATGAATAAAAAGTCAAATTATAGCATGTCGTCTAAAATATGATAAAAAAGTCATACTATGGCATTTCGTCGAAAAATGTCAGGTCGTGGAAGAACATGCAAATCACAAAGTGAAATAACCCAGGATGGGATCGAACCTATAAACTCTTGCATTGGAGACCAAAGTACTAACCACTTCACCATCGGTTATTTAGTAATGTCACCTAAAAATTTAATGAACAATCATAGCATGACATGTCGTCCACAATATGAATAAAAAGTCAAATTATAGTATGTCGTCTAAAATATAATAAAAAAGTCAGACTATAGCATGTCTTCTAAAATATGATAAAAAAAAAGTCATACCATAGCATGTCGTCTAAAATATGATAAAAAGTCATATTATAGCATGTCTTCTAAAATATGATAAAAAAAAGTCATACCATAGAATGTCGTCCAAAATATGATAAAAAAAAGTCATCCTATAGCATGTCGTCCAAAATATGATAAAAAAGTCATTCTATAGCATGTCGTCCAAAATATGATAAAAAAAGTCATACTATAGCATGTCGTCCAAAATATGAATAAAAAGTCAAATTATAGCATGTCGTCTAAAATATGATAAAAAAGTCGTACTATAGCATGTCGTCTAAAATATGAAAAAAAAGGCACACTATAGCATGTCGTCTATAATATGATAAAAAAAAGCCATACTATAGCATGTCGTCTAAAATATGATAAAAAAAAGCCATACTATAGCATGTCGTCTATAATATGATAAAAAAAAAGCCATACTATAGCATGTCGTCTATAATATGATAAAAAAAAGTCACACTATAGCATGTCGTCTAAAATATGATAAAAAAAAAAGTCACACTATAGCATGTCGTCTAAAATATGATAAAAAAAAAGCCATACTATAGCATGTCGTCTATAATATGATAAAAAAAAGCCATACTATAGCATGTCGTCTATAATATGATAAAAAAAAAGTCACACTATAGCATGTCGTCTAAAATATGATAAAAAAAAGTCACACTATAGCATGTCGTCTAAAATATGATAAAAAAAAAGCCATACTATAGCATGTCTAAAATATGATAAAAAAGTCATACTATGGCATTTCGTCGAAAAATGTCAGGTCGTGGAAGAACATGCAAATCACAAAGTGAAATAACCCAGGATGGGATCGAACCTATAAACTCTTGCATTGGAGACCAAAGTACTAACCACTTCACCATCGGTTATTTAGTAATGTCACCTAAAAATTTAATGAACAATCATAGCATGACATGTCGTCCACAATATGAATAAAAAGTCAAATTATAGTATGTCGTCTAAAATATAATAAAAAAGTCAGACTATAGCATGTCTTCTAAAATATGATAAAAAAAAAGTCATACCATAGCATGTCGTCTAAAATATGATAAAAAGTCATATTATAGCATGTCTTCTAAAATATGATAAAAAAAAGTCATACCATAGAATGTCGTCCAAAATATGATAAAAAAAAGTCATCCTATAGCATGTCGTCCAAAATATGATAAAAAAGTCATTCTATAGCATGTCGTCCAAAATATGATAAAAAAGTCATACTATAGCATGTCGTCCAAAATATGAATAAAAAGTCAAATTATAGCATGTCGTCTAAAATATGATAAAAAAGTCGTACTATAGCATGTCGTCTAAAATATGAAAAAAAAGGCACACTATAGCATGTCGTCTATAATATGATAAAAAAAAAGCCATACTATAGCATGTCGTCTAAAATATGATAAAAAAAGCCATACTATAGCATGTCATCCAAAATATGATAAAAAAGTCATACTATAGCATGTCGTCCAAAACATGATAAAAAAGTCATACTATAGCATGTCGTCCAAAATATGATAAAAAAGTCATACTATAACATGTCGTCTAAAATATGATAAAAAAAAGTCATACTATAGCATGTCGTCCAAAATATGATAAAAAAAAAAGTCATACTTTAGAATGTCGTCCAAAATATGATAAAAAAGTCATACTATAGCGTGTCGTCCAAAATATGAATAAAAAGTCAAATTATAGCATGTCGTCTAAAATATGAAAAAAAAGGCACACTATAGCATGTCGTCTATAATATGATAAAAAAAAAGCCATACTATAGCATGTCGTCTATAATATGATAAAAAAAAAGTCACACTATAGCATGTCGTCTAAAATATGATAAAAAAAAGTCACACTATAGCATGTCGTCTAAAATATGATAAAAAAAAAGCCATACTATAGCATGTCGTCCAAAACATGATAAAAAAGTCATACTATAGCATGTCGTCCAAAATATGTTAAAAAAGTCATACTATAGCATGTCGTCCAAAATATGATAAAAAAGTCATACTATAGAATGTCGTCCAAAATATGATAAAAAAAAAAGTCATACTATAGAATGTCGTCCAAAATATGATAAAAAAAAGTCATCCTATAGCATGTCGTCCAAAATATGATAAAAAAGTCATTCTATAGCATGTCGTCTAAAATATGATACAAAAAAAGTCATACCATAGCATTTCATCTAAAATATGATAAAAAAGTCATACTATAGCATTTCATCGAAAAATATCAGGTTGTGGAAGAACATGCAAATCACAAAGGGAAATAACCCAGCGTGGGGTCAAAAATATAACCTCTTCTATCAGAGCCCAAAGTGCTAAACAGTTCACCAACGATGTAGCAAGGACATAAAAAAATTTAACAAAAATTCATACTATAGCATGTTGTCTTAAATATGATATAAAAAAGTCATACTATAGCATGTCGTCTAAAATATGATATAAAAAAGTCATACTATAGCATGTCGTCTAAAATATGATACAAAAAAAGTCATACTATAGCATGTCGTCTAAAATATGATACAAAAAAAGTCATACTATAGCATGTCTTCTAAAATATCATAAAAAAGTCATACTATAGCATGTCGTCTAAAATATGATCAAAAAGTCATACGATTGCATGTCGTCCAAAATATGATCAAAAAGTCATACTATAGCATGTCGTCTAAAATATGATACAAAAAAAGTCATACTATAGCATGTCGTCTAAAATATGATAAAAAAGTCATACGATTGCATGTCGTCTAAAATATGATCAAAAAGTCATACTATAGCATGTCGTCTAAATTATGATCAAAAAGTCATACTATAGCATGTCTTCTAAAATATGATCAAAAAGTCATACTATAGCATGTCGTCTGAAATATGATAAAAAAGTCATATGATTGCATGTCATCTAAAATATGATCAAAAAGTCATACTATAGCATGTCTTCTAAAATATGATCAAAAAGTCATACTATAGCATGTCGTCTGAAATATGATAAAAAAGTCATACGATTGCATGTCGTCTAAAATATGATCAAAAAGTCATACTATAGCATGTCGTCTAAATTATGATCAAAAAGTCATACTATAGCATGTCGTCTAAAATATGATCAAAAAGTCATACTATAGCATGTCGTCTGAAATATGATATAAAAAAGTCAAACTATAGCATGTCGTCCAAAATATGAAAAAAGTCATACTATAGCATGTCGTCTGAAATATGATATAAAAAAGTCAAACTATAGCATGTCGTCTAAAATATGAAAAAAGTCATACTATAGCATGTCGTCTAAAATATGATCAAAAAGTCATACTATAGCGTGTCGTCTAAAATATGATCAAAAAGTCATACTATAGCATGTCGTCTAAAATATGATAAAAAAAAAGTCATACTATAGCATGTCGTCTAAAATATGATAAAAAAAAGTCAAACTGTAGCATGTCGTCTAAAATATGATCAAAAAGTCATACTATAGCATGTCGTCTAAAATATGATAAAAAAAAAGTCATACTATAGCATGTCGTCCAAAATATGATAAAAAAGTCATACTATAGCATGTCGTCTAAAATATGATCAAAAAGTCATACGATTGCATGTCGTCTAAAATATGATCAAAAAGTCATACTATAGCATGTCGTCTAAAATATGATCAAAAAGTCATACTATAGCATGTCGTCTAAAATATGATCAAAAAGTCATACTATAGCATGTCGTCTAAAATATGATCAAAAAGTCATACTATAGCATGTCGTCTAAAATATGATAAAAAAGTCGTACTATAGCATGTCGTCTATAACATGATAAAAAAAAGTCATACTATAGCATGTCGTCTAAAATATGATATAAAAAAGTCATACTATAGCATGTCGTCTAAAATATGATATAAAAAAGTCATACTATAGCGTCTCGTCTAAAATATGATCAAAAAGTCATACTATAGCATTTCATCTAAAATATGATACAAAAAAAGTCATACTATAGCATGTCGTCTAAAATATGATACAAAAAAAGTCATACTATAGCATGTCGTCTAAAATATGATCAAAAAGTCATACTATAGCATTTCATCTAAAATATGATACAAAAAAAGTCATACTATAGCATGTCGTCTAAAATATGATACAAAAAAAGTCATACTATAGCATGTCGTCTAAAATATGATCAAAAAGTCATACGATTGCATGTCGTCCAAAATATGATCAAAAAGTCATACTATAGCATGTCGTCTAAAATATGATACAAAAAAAGTCATACTATAGCATGTCGTCTAAAATATGATAAAAAAGTCATACGATTACATGTCGTCTAAAATATGATCAAAAAGTCATACTATAGCATGTCGTCTAAATTATGATCAAAAAGTCATACTATAGCATGTCTTCTAAAATATGATCAAAAAGTCATACTATAGCATGTCGTCTGAAATATGATAAAAAAGTCATATGATTGCATGTCATCTAAAATATGATCAAAAAGTCATACTATAGCATGTCGTCTGAAATATGATAAAAAAGTCATACGATTGCATGTCGTCTAAAATATGATCAAAAAGTCATACTATAGCATGTCGTCTAAATTATGATCAAAAAGTCATACTATAGCATGTCGTCTAAAATATGATCAAAAAGTCATAATATAACATGTCGTCTAAAATATGATAAAAAAAAGTCATACTATGGCATGTCGTCTAAAATATGATAAAAAAAAAAAGTCATACTGTAGCATGTTGTCCAAAATATGTTAAAAAAATCATACTATAGCATGTCGTCCAAAATATGATTAAAAAAAGTCATACTATAGCATATCGTCCAAAATATGATCAAAAAGTCATACCATAGCATTTCATCTAAAATATGATAAAAAAGTCATACTATAGCATTTCATCGAAAAATATCAGGTTGTGGAAGAACATGCAAATCACAAAGGGAAATAACCCAGCGTGGGGTCAAAAATATAACCTCTTCTATCAGAGCCCAAAGTGCTAAACAGTTCACCAACGATGTAGCAAGGACATAAAAAAATTTAACAAAAATTCATACTATAGCATGTTGTCTTAAATATGATATAAAAAAGTCATACTATAGCATGTCGTCTAAAATATGATATAAAAAAGTCATACTATAGCATGTCGTCTAAAATATGATACAAAAAAAGTCATACTATAGCATGTCGTCTAAAATATGATACAAAAAAAGTCATACTATAGCATGTCTTCTAAAATATCATAAAAAAGTCATACTATAGCATGTCGTCTAAAATATGATCAAAAAGTCATACGATTGCATGTCGTCCAAAATATGATCAAAAAGTCATACTATAGCATGTCGTCTAAAATATGATACAAAAAAAGTCATACTATAGCATGTCGTCTAAAATATGATAAAAAAGTCATACGATTGCATGTCGTCTAAAATATGATCAAAAAGTCATACTATAGCATGTCGTCTATAATATGATAAAAAAAAAGCCATACTATAGCATGTCGTCTAAAATATGATAAAAAAAGCCATACTATAGCATGTCATCCAAAATATGATAAAAAAGTCATACTATAGCATGTCGTCCAAAACATGATAAAAAAGTCATACTATAGCATGTCGTCCAAAATATGATAAAAAAGTCATACTATAACATGTCGTCTAAAATATGATAAAAAAAAGTCATACTATAGCATGTCGTCCAAAATATGATAAAAAAAAAAGTCATACTTTAGAATGTCGTCCAAAATATGATAAAAAAGTCATACTATAGCGTGTCGTCCAAAATATGAATAAAAAGTCAAATTATAGCATGTCGTCTATAATATGATAAAAAAAAGCCATACTATAGCATGTCGTCTATAATATGATAAAAAAAAAGTCACACTATAGCATGTCGTCTAAAATATGATAAAAAAAAGTCACACTATAGCATGTCGTCTAAAATATGATAAAAAAAAAGCCATACTATAGCATGTCGTCCAAAACATGATAAAAAAGTCATACTATAGCATGTCGTCCAAAATATGTTAAAAAAGTCATACTATAGCATGTCGTCCAAAATATGATAAAAAAGTCATACTATAGAATGTCGTCCAAAATATGATAAAAAAAAAAGTCATACTATAGAATGTCGTCCAAAATATGATAAAAAAAAGTCATCCTATAGCATGTCGTCCAAAATATGATAAAAAAGTCATTCTATAGCATGTCGTCTAAAATATGATACAAAAAAAAGTCATACCATAGCATTTCATCTAAAATATGATAAAAAAGTCATACTATAGCATTTCATCGAAAAATATCAGGTTGTGGAAGAACATGCAAATCACAAAGGGAAATAACCCAGCGTGGGGTCAAAAATATAACCTCTTCTATCAGAGCCCAAAGTGCTAAACAGTTCACCAACGATGTAGCAAGGACATAAAAAAATTTAACAAAAATTCATACTATAGCATGTTGTCTTAAATATGATATAAAAAAGTCATACTATAGCATGTCGTCTAAAATATGATATAAAAAAGTCATACTATAGCATGTCGTCTAAAATATGATACAAAAAAAGTCATACTATAGCATGTCGTCTAAAATATGATACAAAAAAAGTCATACTATAGCATGTCTTCTAAAATATCATAAAAAAGTCATACTATAGCATGTCGTCTAAAATATGATCAAAAAGTCATACGATTGCATGTCGTCCAAAATATGATCAAAAAGTCATACTATAGCATGTCGTCTAAAATATGATACAAAAAAAGTCATACTATAGCATGTCGTCTAAAATATGATAAAAAAGTCATACGATTGCATGTCGTCTAAAATATGATCAAAAAGTCATACTATAGCATGTCGTCTAAATTATGATCAAAAAGTCATACTATAGCATGTCTTCTAAAATATGATCAAAAAGTCATACTATAGCATGTCGTCTGAAATATGATAAAAAAGTCATATGATTGCATGTCATCTAAAATATGATCAAAAAGTCATACTATAGCATGTCTTCTAAAATATGATCAAAAAGTCATACTATAGCATGTCGTCTGAAATATGATAAAAAAGTCATACGATTGCATGTCGTCTAAAATATGATCAAAAAGTCATACTATAGCATGTCGTCTAAATTATGATCAAAAAGTCATACTATAGCATGTCGTCTAAAATATGATCAAAAAGTCATACTATAGCATGTCGTCTGAAATATGATATAAAAAAGTCAAACTATAGCATGTCGTCCAAAATATGAAAAAAGTCATACTATAGCATGTCGTCTGAAATATGATATAAAAAAGTCAAACTATAGCATGTCGTCTAAAATATGAAAAAAGTCATACTATAGCATGTCGTCTAAAATATGATCAAAAAGTCATACTATAGCGTGTCGTCTAAAATATGATCAAAAAGTCATACTATAGCATGTCGTCTAAAATATGATAAAAAAAAAGTCATACTATAGCATGTCGTCTAAAATATGATAAAAAAAAGTCAAACTGTAGCATGTCGTCTAAAATATGATCAAAAAGTCATACTATAGCATGTCGTCTAAAATATGATAAAAAAAAAGTCATACTATAGCATGTCGTCCAAAATATGATAAAAAAGTCATACTATAGCATGTCGTCTAAAATATGATCAAAAAGTCATACGATTGCATGTCGTCTAAAATATGATCAAAAAGTCATACTATAGCATGTCGTCTAAAATATGATCAAAAAGTCATACTATAGCATGTCGTCTAAAATATGATCAAAAAGTCATACTATAGCATGTCGTCTAAAATATGATCAAAAAGTCATACTATAGCATGTCGTCTAAAATATGATAAAAAAGTCGTACTATAGCATGTCGTCTATAACATGATAAAAAAAAGTCATACTATAGCATGTCGTCTAAAATATGATATAAAAAAGTCATACTATAGCATGTCGTCTAAAATATGATATAAAAAAAGTCATACTATAGCATTTCATCTAAAATATGATACAAAAAAAGTCATACTATAGCATGTCGTCTAAAATATGATACAAAAAAAGTCATACTATAGCATGTCGTCTAAAATATGATCAAAAAGTCATACTATAGCATTTCATCTAAAATATGATACAAAAAAAGTCATACTATAGCATGTCGTCTAAAATATGATACAAAAAAAGTCATACTATAGCATGTCGTCTAAAATATGATCAAAAAGTCATACGATTGCATGTCGTCCAAAATATGATCAAAAAGTCATACTATAGCATGTCGTCTAAAATATGATACAAAAAAAGTCATACTATAGCATGTCGTCTAAAATATGATAAAAAAGTCATACGATTACATGTCGTCTAAAATATGATCAAAAAGTCATACTATAGCATGTCGTCTAAATTATGATCAAAAAGTCATACTATAGCATGTCTTCTAAAATATGATCAAAAAGTCATACTATAGCATGTCGTCTGAAATATGATAAAAAAGTCATATGATTGCATGTCATCTAAAATATGATCAAAAAGTCATACTATAGCATGTCGTCTGAAATATGATAAAAAAGTCATACGATTGCATGTCGTCTAAAATATGATCAAAAAGTCATACTATAGCATGTCGTCTAAATTATGATCAAAAAGTCATACTATAGCATGTCGTCTAAAATATGATCAAAAAGTCATAATATAACATGTCGTCTAAAATATGATAAAAAAAAGTCATACTATGGCATGTCGTCTAAAATATGATAAAAAAAAAAAGTCATACTGTAGCATGTTGTCCAAAATATGTTAAAAAAATCATACTATAGCATGTCGTCCAAAATATGATTAAAAAAAGTCATACTATAGCATATCGTCCAAAATATGATCAAAAAGTCATACCATAGCATTTCATCTAAAATATGATAAAAAAGTCATACTATAGCATTTCATCGAAAAATATCAGGTTGTGGAAGAACATGCAAATCACAAAGGGAAATAACCCAGCGTGGGGTCAAAAATATAACCTCTTCTATCAGAGCCCAAAGTGCTAAACAGTTCACCAACGATGTAGCAAGGACATAAAAAAATTTAACAAAAATTCATACTATAGCATGTTGTCTTAAATATGATATAAAAAAGTCATACTATAGCATGTCGTCTAAAATATGATATAAAAAAGTCATACTATAGCATGTCGTCTAAAATATGATACAAAAAAAGTCATACTATAGCATGTCGTCTAAAATATGATACAAAAAAAGTCATACTATAGCATGTCTTCTAAAATATCATAAAAAAGTCATACTATAGCATGTCGTCTAAAATATGATCAAAAAGTCATACGATTGCATGTCGTCCAAAATATGATCAAAAAGTCATACTATAGCATGTCGTCTAAAATATGATACAAAAAAAGTCATACTATAGCATGTCGTCTAAAATATGATAAAAAAGTCATACGATTGCATGTCGTCTAAAATATGATCAAAAAGTCATACTATAGCATGTCTTCTAAAATATGATCAAAAAGTCATACTATAGCATGTCGTCTAAATTATGATCAAAAAGTCATACTATAGCATGTCTTCTAAAATATGATCAAAAAGTCATACTATAGCATGTCGTCTGAAATATGATAAAAAAGTCATATGATTGCATGTCATCTAAAATATGATCAAAAAGTCATACTATAGCATGTCTTCTAAAATATGATCAAAAAGTCATACTATAGCATGTCGTCTGAAATATGATAAAAAAGTCATATGATTGCATGTCATCTAAAATATGATCAAAAAGTCATACTATAGCATGTCGTCTAAATTATGATCAAAAAGTCATACTATAGCATGTCGTCTAAAATATGATCAAAAAGTCATACTATAGCATGTCGTCTGAAATATGATATAAAAAAGTCAAACTATAGCATGTCGTCCAAAATATGAAAAAAGTCATACTATAGCATGTCGTCTGAAATATGATATAAAAAAGTCAAACTATAGCATGTCGTCTAAAATATGAAAAAAGTCATACTATAGCATGTCGTCTAAAATATGATCAAAAAGTCATACTATAGCGTGTCGTCTAAAATATGATCAAAAAGTCATACTATAGCATGTCGTCTAAAATATGATAAAAAAAAAGTCATACTATAGCATGTCGTCTAAAATATGATAAAAAAAAAGTCAAACTGTAGCATGTCGTCTAAAATATGATCAAAAAGTCATACTATAGCATGTCGTCTAAAATATGATAAAAAAAAAAAGTCATACTATAGCATGTCGTCCAAAATATGATAAAAAAGTCATACGATTGCATGTCGTCTAAAATATGATCAAAAAGTCATACTATAGCATGTCGTCTAAAATATGATCAAAAAGTCATACTATAGCATGTCGTCTGAAATATGATATAAAAAAGTCAAACTATAGCATGTCGTCCAAAATATGAAAAAAGTCATACTATAGCATGTCGTCTGAAATATGATATAAAAAAGTCAAACTATAGCATGTCGTCTAAAATATGAAAAAAGTCATACTATAGCATGTCGTCTAAAATATGATCAAAAAGTCATACTATAGCGTGTCGTCTAAAATATGATCAAAAAGTCATACTATAGCATGTCGTCTAAAATATGATAAAAAAAAAGTCATACTATAGCATGTCGTCTAAAATATGATAAAAAAAAAGTCAAACTGTAGCATGTCGTCTAAAATATGATCAAAAAGTCATACTATAGCATGTCGTCTAAAATATGATAAAAAAAAAAGTCATACTATAGCATGTCGTCTAAAATATGATCAAAAAGTCATACGATTGCATGTCGTCTAAAATATGATCAAAAAGTCATACTATAGCATGTCGTCTAAAATATGATAAAAAAAAAAGTCATACTATAGCATGTCGTCTAAAATATGATCAAAAAGTCATACTATAGCATGTCGTCTAAAATATGATAAAAAAGTCATACTATAGCATGTCGTCTAAAATATGATCAAAAAGTCATACTATAGCATGTCGTCTAAAATATGATCAAAAAGTCATACTATAGCATGTCGTCTAAAATATGATAAAAAAGTCATACTATAGCATGTCGTCTAAATTATGATCAAAAAGTCATACTATAGCATGTCGTCTAAAATATGATCAAAAAGTCATACTATAGCATGTCGTCTAAAATATGATCAAAAAGTCATACTATAGCATGTCGTCTAAAATATGATCAAAAAGTCATACTATAGCATGTCGTCTAAAATATGATGAAAAAGTCATACTATAGCATGTCGTCTAAATTATGATCAAAAAGTCATACTCTAACATGTCGTCTAAAATATGATCAAAAAGTCATACTATAGCATGTCGTCTAAAATATGATCAAAAAGTCATACTATAGCATGTCGTCTGAAATATGATATAAAAAAGTCAAACTATAGCATGTCGTCCAAAATATGAAAAAAAAGTCATACTATAGCATGTCGTCTAAAATATGATCAAAAAGTCATACTATAGCATTTCATCTAAAATATGATACAAAAAAAGTCATACTATAGCATGTCGTCTAAAATATGATCAAAAAGTCATACGATTGCATGTCGTCTAAAATATGATAAAAAAAAAGTCAAACTGTAGCATGTCGTCCAAAATATGATAAAAAAGTCATACTATAGCATGTCGTCTAAAATATGATCAAAAAGTCATACTATAGCATTTCATCTAAAATATGATACAAAAAAAGTCATACTATAGCATGTCGTCTAAAATATGATCAAAAAGTCATACGATTGCATGTCGTCTAAAATATGATCAAAAAGTCATACTATAGCATGTCGTCTGAAATATGATATAAAAAAGTCAAACTATAGCATGTCGTCCAAAATATGAAAAAAGTCATACTATAGCATGTCGTCTGAAATATGACAAAAAGTCATACTATAGCATGTCGTCTGAAATATGATATAAAAAAGTCAAACTATAGCATGTCGTCTGAAATATGATCAAAAAGTCATACTATAGCATGTCGTCTAAAATATGATCAAAAAGTCATACTATAGCATGTCGTCTGAAATATGATCAAAAAGTCATACTATAGCATGTCGTCTGAAATATGATCAAAAAGTCATACTATAGCATGTCGTCTGAAATATGATATAAAAAAGTCAAACTATAGCATGTCGTCCAAAATATGAAAAAAGTCATACTATAGCATGTCGTCTGAAATATGATCAAAAAGTCATACTATAGCATGTCGTCTGAAATATGATCAAAAAGTCATACTATAGCATGTCGTCTAAAATATGATCAAAAAGTCATACTATAGCATGTCGTCTGAAATATGATATAAAAAAGTCAAACTATAGCATGTCGTCCAAAATATGAAAAAAGTCATACTATAGCATGTCGTCCAAAATATGATCAAAAAGTCATACTATAGTATGTCATCTAAAATATGATCAAAAAGTCAAACTATAGCATGTCGTCCAAAATATGAAAAAAGTCATACTATAGCATGTCGTCTAAAATATGATCAAAAAGTCATACTATAGCATGTCGTCTAAAATATGATCAAAAAGTCATACTATAGCATGTCGTCTAAAATATGATCAAAAAGTCAAACTATAGCATGTCGTCCAAAATATGAAAAAAGTCATACTATAGCATGTCGTCTAAAATATGATAAAAAAGTCATACTATAGCATGTCGTCTAAAATATGATCAAAAAGTCATACTATAACATGTCGTCTAAAATATGATCAAAAAGTCATACTATAGCATGTCGTCTAAAATATGATCAAAAAGTCAAACTATAGCATGTCGTCCAAAATATGAAAAAAGTCATACTATAGCATGTCGTCTAAAATATGATCAAAAAGTCAAACTATAGCATGTCGTCCAAAATATGAAAAAAGTCATACTATAGCATGTCGTCCAAAATATGATCAAAAAGTCATACTATAGTATGTCATCTAAAATATGATAAAAAAAAGTCTAACTGTAGCATGTCGTCCAAAATATGAAAAAAGTCATACTATAGCATGTCGTCTAAAATATGATCAAAAAGTCATACTATAGCATGTCGTCCAAAATATGATCAAAAAGTCAAACTATAGCATGTCGTCCAAAATATGAAAAAAGTCATACTATAGCATGTCGTCCAAAATATGATCAAAAAGTCATACTATAGTATGTCATCTAAAATATGATAAAAAAAAGTCTAACTGTAGCATGTCGTCCAAAATATGACAAAAAAGTCATACTATAGCATGTCGTCTAATATATTATAAAAAAAAAGTCATACTATAACATGTCGTCCAAAATATGATTAAAAAAAAACAAACTCATTATAGCATGTCGGCTAAAATATGAAAAAAAAAGTCATATTATGAAAATGTCAGATAGTGGAAGAACATGCAAAACACTGTGAAAATAGCGAGAACGGGATCAAACCTATAACCTCTCCATGGGAGCCTAAAGTGCTAACTACTTCACCATCTGTCATTTAGTAGTCATCTAAAAATTGAATAAACAATCATAGTATAACATGTCATCTAAAATATCATAAAAAAGTCACACGATGGCATGTCGTCCGAAATATGATTAAAAAAAAGTCATACTATAGCATGTCATCCGAAATATGATAAAAAAAAAAAAAGTCATACCATAGCATTTCATCGAAAAATATCAGGTTGTGGAAGAACATGCAAATCACAAAGGGAAATAACCCAGCGTGGGGACAAAAATATTACCTCTTCTATCAGAGCCCAAAGTGCTAAACAGTTCACCAACGATGTAGCAAGGACATCAAAAAATTTAACAAAAAGTCATACTGTAGCATGTTGTCTTAAATTTGAAAAAGAAAGTCCTACTATAGGATGTCATCCAAAATACGATAAAAAAAAAAAAAAAGTCACGGTTATGTCGTCTAAAATAAGAAAAAAAAAAAATCACACTCAAATCATATAGGATGTCATCCAACATATGACAAAAAAAAAAGTCACGATGTTATGTCTAAAATATATTACAAAAAAAATCAGACTACATCATACTACATCTTGACTTTTTTGGATGTCATCCAAAAATTTATAAAAAACTCACTATAGCATGTCGTCGAAAAATATCAGATAGTGGAAGAACATGCAAATGACAAAGGTAAATAACGCAGCATGGGATTGAACCTACAACCTTCTGCATCAGAGCCCAAAGTGCTAAACACTTCATCACTTGTGATTTAGCAAACTCATCAAAAAAATTTAACAAAAAGCCATACGATAGCATGTCGTTGAAAAATGTCAGCTAGTGGAAGAACATGCAAAACACATTGTGAAATAACCTAGAACCGGATTGAACCTATAACCTCTTGCATTGGAGCCCAAAGTGCTAACCACTTCACCATCTGTTATTTAGTACTGTCATCTAAAAATTTAATAAACAATCATAATATAACATGTCGCCCAAAATTTGAATAAAAAGTCAAACTATAGGATGTCGTGCAAAATATGATTAAAAAAAAAAGTCATACTACAGCATATCATCTCAAATATGATAAAAAAAAGTCAGACTATAGCATGTCCAAAATATGTTAAAAAATTCACACTATAGCATATCATCCGAAATATGATAAAAAATTCACACTATAGCATGTCGTCCGAAATATGATAAAAAGTCACACTATAGCATGTCGTCTAAAATATCATAAAATAGTCAAACTATAGCATGTCATCCGAAATATGATTAAAAAAAAAGTCATACTATAGCATTTCGTCGAAAAATGTCAGATAGTGGAAGAACATGCACAACACTGTGAAATAACCCAATATGGGATCAAACCTATAACCTGCTGCTTCATAGCCCAAAGTGCTAACCACTTCACCACCTGTTATTTACTAAAGGGATCAAACATTTTTAATAAACAGTCATACAATAGCATGTTGTCTTGATTGTGAAAAAGAAAGTCATACTACAGGATGTCGTCGAAAAATGGCAGATAGTGAAAGAACATGCAAAGTACACGGTGAAATACCCCAGCATGGGATCAAACCTATGACCTCCTGCATCAGAGGCCAAAGTGCAAACCACTTCTCCACCTTTTTCTTACTATAGTCATCTAAAAATAGAATAAAAAAGTTATACTATAGCATGTCATTCAAAATATGAAAGAAAAGTCATACTATTGCATGTCGTCGAAAAATGTCAGATAGTGGAAGAACATGCAAGATATTGAAATAATCCAGTAAGGGATCGAACCTAACATCCTCCAGCATCAGAGCCCAAATTGCTAACCAATTCACCGTCTAATTTTGTACTAACATCATCTAAAAATTTAATAAAATCTCATATTATATCACGTCATCCAAAGTGCTATGCACTGCACCACTACAGTATATCATCGTCTTTTTATATAATTAGAACTAATATTTCTTCTACTTCTGCTGATATTTTTTTATTTAAGTCATGAAAAGCTTTACTCTACTGGGTACTAGTACGTTTTCGTTGATCAAATCTTCTCAAAACTGGTTGATTTAGTTCTGATGATTCCTTCATAGGGAAAATTCTGAATTACCATATTTCTAAAACCACCCGGAGAAAGCCTGTGAAGAAATGTCCTCACACTCCACTGGTCTACCTCTGGTCCTCACAAATATGGTACATCAGTACACACACACATACAGACAGAGGCAGTGCATGTTGGGTGTACAGTTATTCTCCAGGGTGCTTTAAGGAACTCAGAGAGGAACAATAATGAAGACACAGGGTGTTTTGGTTTTTTTTTTGAACAATGTTTTTTCTTCTATTTGCACGTGAACTGAATGCTCGTATTGTTTCGGACTGCACACAAAAGTCCGTCTGGTGAAGTGAAAGGACCATCTGCTGCTCGTTTTGCATGTTCAGTGCAAAGTAAATTGAAAATCTTCTCTCACACAATAAACAATTTATCCTGTGGGGGGGGAGGGAGGGAACCCTGTTTATGGAGGTGTTTCCATGGCGATTAAGACGGCGTTTCCATCAGGACTCACCGAGGTTCACTGCACAAAACACCAATGTGAGGGTTCACACTGCAGGCTCGACGTTCGATCATCATCCTGCAGACAGAAAAACACAAAACCATTTCAGACCTGTTTGTTTGAGTCCGTGTTTTTTTCACCAGTAACGCGTCTCCTGTTGTCGTTCACACGTTAACATCCCCTGAATCCACCTTTAATTCTCCGACCTCGTCTGAATATTATATTAATGAATCATAAAGAACGTGTGATGAATGAGCCTCCGACCTGATTCAAGAAAATGAAGCCAAAAACAGTCACATTATATCGTGGTAACGAAAGTATTAATATTTGGCTTGAAAACAAAACTTGAAGTTAGAAAGAAAATGTAAAATAATTAAATTCAGGCATTAAAAAAAACATTTTAATAAAAATAAAATTAATAATTGTTTATTGTCTGACATCAACTCTTTTATTTTGATAAATATATATTTTAAAATGTTCTGGAGGGAGCTGTTGGGGGAGGGGCTCTCAAAAAACATGACTCCATACGACATTCGTCACAGTGACTTGTTATAAATGCAGATCCTAAACATACTAAAGTGTTTTTAAGGCTAGAATTTAAAGTTTCACACACTTTTTACTCATTTTGTCATCGTTAAATGTAAAATTTTATATTATGAATAAGAAAACATGAAAAATAATGTCAAGTTGATGTTCGCCGCTTCAATTTGTTTGCCGCTGCTTCGCCTCCACTCCGTCGGGCCGGAGAGTCTGAAAGGAGGTCCGATGGAGGGAGGACGCAAGACAACTGAGGAATAAAGAGAAAAGTGTGTGACTCAGCACTTTTAACTGCTGGAAAACCCATCTGAAAACTGTCCTTCAAATGCTTCAGTTCACACACACACACACACACACACACACACACACACACACACACACACACACACACACACACACACACACACACACACACAATGGTACGATTTGCAGGTTGTCTCTGTGCTGATAACGAGCCATTTGCAGGGAGAGGAGTGACTGAACTCATTTGTTGGGTTGAAGAGAGGGAAGCAGTTTGAATGACAAAAAAAAAAAAAAAAAAAAAAGAAGGCGTTAGGTCGAGAAAGTGTTTCAGTGAAAACTGAGAGGAGGAGGATCTTTTTATGTCTTCAGTAAAAACTGAATTGATTTTGGCTCGCGTTCAGTCAGAAAGCGAACAGGCGGGATTTCATCTCTGCCGAAGCTCTCCGACTCATCTCAGGATTAATTTGTTGGCTGTGTGCTCACCTCTCTGGAAACCTGTTCATGAAACTGGAGTTTTTTCTCCAAATGTTGTTTATAAGAAGCGAAACATGTCCGAAGTGCGTTATTACTCGCAAGAAAGTCCACAGAAATGTGTTTGGTGCGAGATAGTCGTATCCCCGAAAAAAAGGCGGTGTTTTATATTTGGACTTTTCATGTAACGTTCAAAGGCAGCAGTGAAACGCCGGGAAGCTGCGTGTTGTTTTTTGGGGGGTCATTTTGGGGATAAAATGCTCAAAACTAAAAAAAAAAAAAAAATAGAAAATCTCTCAAAATAACGCCGAGTAAAGTCTCACTTCAAACAGAAGCTCAGTCGTCACGCTGCAGAAGGACCTGGAGCTTTGTTTGTGTCGGCTGCTTAAAGAAGGAGAATAATGGTGAAATAGATGCAACGTGGCTTTTAAGGTTTCGTGTTGAGTAAAGAAAAAAAAATGACACAATAAAGAGAGCGCTTGAATGGATGAATCATGAAACAGGACAAATGCGTCAAAAGAAGCTTTTAGCAGCTTTGTGTTGTTTTATCAAGATGACAAAAAAGGCCACGAGAGAACAACGAACAAAGCAAAATGATGGCAACGTCAAGCAGGAGGAGAAAATAACAACTCAAACATCCGATTGAGAAAAAAAAAGAGAAAATGTCCAATAAGTTTTTAAGGTCAGTGTATTTAAAAGCCCGACGGCTCATTTGATATTTTAAAACATCTTTTGAAGACGTCGCAGGTGGATTTTGAAGTGAAGTCACTGCAAGAAAAACCTTTAATTAGGGCCCGAGCACTGATGGTGCGAAAGCCCTGTTGTTATCCAAGCGATTATTATGATTCTCCGTAAACAACTACATTTTTGCAGGCTTTATCATATTCAAAAACTGATGGTACACCCGTCTCTCCTGGCGAAAATGTTGTTATTTTAGTGGAGTCGCGAGTGGGCGTGGCCAAATGGCTCGCTAGCGCCCCCTAAACAGATGCCCTGGTGGCTCCATTTACCTACATGCACAAAATCCGGTGAACACGTGTATCACACCTAGATGTACAAAAAAGTTACATTGCACCATTACGTCAACTCAACAGGAAGTCCGCCATTTTGAATTTAGTTGCCATTTTTGGCGATTCGAACATGTTGTACTTTAACAAACTCCTCCTTCAGACTTTATTGGACCGACTTGAAATTGAGTCTTTGCCCTCTTAACATGTTTGGAAGTAAAAGTTATCATAGGAATTTGTTTTCGTCGATCGGTGTGCCCGTGGCGGCCAAAAAGGGACCCAAAAGTCATACTATAGCATGTCGTCCAAAATATGATATAAAAGTCATACTATAGGATGTCATCCAAAAAGTGACCCAGAAATTACTTTTAGGTCACTTTTTGCTGTTGTATGACTTTTTTTTTCATAATTTGGATGATTTTTTTAAAAGTCATTATAAAGGGGGTAATTGAACCTCCAACCCTCTTACTGAGAGGCAGCAGTGCTAACTATTGTACCACCAATCTTCCCAGGTGATGGTCAGCATTGTGACAAATCTTTGGCTCACTACAACCTATAACTCCACCGCCATAAATATTCATTCAAATGCGACCAAAATTGCCGCAGACATTCTTTGGATAGTAGATATACATGTTTTCAAGGGGGTCTGCAGTGATATTAAATATCTTCCTGTAATGTGTTGTGTATGCAAAACTTTTTCAATTTCCCCAAACGTTTCAACTTCACTAAAAGTTGAATCACCATCAACAGGTGGAATCTGAACCATTAATATCAACCTTGGTGAAGTAGAATCTTTTACCTGTTGAGTTAACCAGACTGTCGGCTGAGTCTCTGGAAGCTCTGAGTGAACTCCGTGAAACTCTTTCTCCTGACGGGATTCGTCCTCCGGCACCGAAGGTGGTCCAGCGGTCTACAACGCCGACTCAGAGCTGGAAACGACCTCATGAAGACACGGGTTCAAGCCATGCCCAGGTAACACACACACTAAACGGGTTACCCGCCGAGGTAATGTTCACGGGTTACCCGCCGAGATAACACACACGCTTCACGGTTTACCCGCCGAGGTAACACACACAGTTTACGGTTTAGTGAGTGCCCCTTCATAAGCCTCAAGGTTCACGGAAAGCAAATCCCTCTAAGGGTAAGCTACAAAGGTTCAGTTTTGTACCTGCAGTCATACTAATACCAAACCAAAGGTCAACAATACAAAACTAAACAAAAAAAAAAAGTCCAAAAGTGACTTTTGTTTTTCATATTTTGGACATGATATAGTATGACACAGTGGTGTTAGAGCAGTTGCTCAGTGAGAAGTAACTTGAGGCATGCATGTCAGTTCAGAAAAAGGTTATACTCCAAAAAGTCATGAAAAGTCATCCAAAATATCCAAAGTATGTTGTCCAAAATATTCAAAGAAAGTCATACTTTTGGCATGTCATCCAAAAAGTCATCCAAAATTCATTTTTGTATAGAGTATAAAGTATATAGTATATAGTATATAGTATAGCCAGGGCGATGCGGCTAAGTTTGATGTTTGGCCGTGACACAGGAAGTTGATGTTTAAGGTCAAACGATGCTCCAAACCTCATGAAACATGTGTGAAGCTTGTGTTGTGTTGTGTTGTGTTGTGTTGTGTTGTGTTGTGTTGTGTTTTGTGTTCATTACAGGCAGCATCCAGCAGATGATGTCTCTATCAGTCCAACGCGCATCATCAGCTGTGCACTGAGCCGAGACGGCATCAGTGAGGACAGGACACCGAGACAACCGTGACACCGAGACAGGAACAGGACAAACATCTGGACCCAAATTCACACCACGGTACCGCCGTCCTGCGATGATCCGCCCCGCCCTCATCGGTTTCACCTGTCCCTCGTGGTTTTCCTCTCCTCTCCTCGTGCCTCATCCCCGTTCTTTATATTGGTTTTCCTGTTTTCGGACCCGTTTGTAATCCTGCTCCAGTTTTTATGTTTTTTTTTGCGACCTGCTAACCGAACGAGTCGCACCACAACCTCTCAAACCGAGTCTGAACCACCAAACAGACAAAAACCTCCACGTGGTTCTCTGGAAGACGAGCCGCTGCTACGCGGCAGGAGCTGTCACAAAGACGTTAGCGCCAGCTAATCTTCAAACACTTCTCCACGCTCATCCGTTGAGTAACTCGCAGGCTGAAGCTCAGATTAATATGAAGCAGATGAAACAGAGGAATCCAGTCCTGGACCTTCGTAGCGGGACCCACCGTCAGGATGCTTAAGGAGGAATGTCACGTGTTCGTGAGGCACTTCATATGCCTGATGTTGATCTGATCATGCGGCAGCACATGCAGAAAGACTTTCATAAACAAAGGGAGCAGTCCGAGGGAGAAGGTGATTCCCTGAAGGGAAACAGTGTGAGATCTGGATTCATGCACAAGCTCATGATTTTCTGACGTACAATCGCTGACCCGAGATCAGTCATCCTTGTTCCTTGAATCAAAATTATACAAACGATACAATAAAAAAAGATAATAAACGGGGCGAAATGTCATCTGTGAGATCCGCCTTCATGCCTTCAGGAGAATTTACAAAGCAGCAGTTGATGAGAATCTATTTTGTCGTCATCTCTGTTGAAATTGTGCAGTTTGTGTGTGCATGTGTAAGAACTGGGACGTTTCTCTGCTTTGGTGAAAGAGTTTTTCCACTATTGGAGTGTAGGACTTGAATTTTAAGTTTTAAATTTCAGGGTGAAAATGGGACGAAGGACCATGTCTGGAAGTGGTCAAAATATAAGACGTAATCTTCCTCTGGAAAATGAGCTTTAAAAGTGAGGGTGGTCTTATACTGGAGGACGAGACCGTAACGTGTTTCCGACATCAGATGTGGTCGTTGAATGGAGAAAAAAGAAGATTTATATAAGATTATATGGTTTGGAAAAAGATCCTGGTTTGAGTTATGTGAGGAAAAGCTCTCCTGAGTGAAAGTCTTGGGTTTCTTCCATCCAACCCCCACTTGACCCCCGTTTTATAACATGATGCTGCATAACACAAAAGGCATCTCATGCATATGTCTTAGAGGCCAAAAGGAACGTCGCTTCTCTCTGTGACAGAACGATGGTTTAAGACGCATCAGAAATGACAACAGATTCGACCTGCGGGAGTTTGTGAACGCTCCTTGAAAGGGTTTCCACGAGTCTCCAAACGTTCTTTTATCTGAGAGCTCTTCATGTTTAGTGATATAAGATTTAACCAGGGAGACCAGGAAGCTCGCAAGCGTCGGGTTGGAAACCCGCTGGAATAGAGTCTCCCGGCATCTTTTAAATAAATTTGTCAAACAGTGAAGGTTACAGATAATCCGAAAACGGTTTTGAGTTTCAAGAGTTTCAACAGTAGAAAGCTGCAACTGACTGAAGTCTGAAATATGAGTGCATTTCAGGCTTCAGATTATCTCAGGAAAACGAGTGTCAAAGGGTTTCCAATCCTTAAAAAAGATGTCTCGTATCTAAGCAGATGTTTTCAGTGCCTGTAACTCCGCCCACTTTAATAATCACCACCGGTAACAGCTGATTTGACAGATTTGAATGGTGGCAGTTTGCAGCTCACTGAAATCCTTCTGATCGAGGACGTTTCCGACCATAATGTCCCCGTCTTTGTCTCAACACTTAAGGGAAGACGCTTTCCCGTTTCAGCATGGCAGCGATCCAGTTCACAAAGCTTCATAAAGAAACGGGTTTCCCAGTTTGGGATCAAACATCTGGATCTGGAACGACCGACGGTGAGCCCGACCTTCGGCCGTCCGAACGGGAGCAAACACCTGAAAGCAGAAGGCTGTTGGAGCGGATCGTTCATGAATACGAAGACATACTTCTGGTCTGATGGTGTGAGGCCAGCTGGTTATTTCTAGGTTTGTTAATAAAAGCACAGGAAGGTAAGTCTTCGAGGCAGGAAGTGGATTGATGGCGGGTCAAGCAGGTAAAACATTAACGTCTGCCTCCTCTCTCTTTCTGTCTGTCACTGTAATTTCACACATCCCGTGTTTTCGGGCTGACAATACTGAAAAATGCAGCTCGGCTTAGTTTAATCGCCCACACAGGGAGAAACTCTCCTCCTGCGTGGAGACAGGCGTCTTGCATGTTTCCTGCAGATAGGCAGGCGAGAGCGCCGCTTACATTTCCCCACCTGCAGGTTCCTATTGAGCGCTAACATACTTACATTGTCAGGATTTGAAGCTGAACCCTTTCCAAGGATCCGAGTGTTCGCTCTTCGAATGAGCTGCGGCTGAAAGCGTCTTCATTTAGTTTCCATCAACTTTAAA
The DNA here is from genome assembly GCF_022577435.1 of Embiotoca jacksoni. NCBI lineage: Eukaryota > Metazoa > Chordata > Actinopteri > Embiotocidae > Embiotoca > Embiotoca jacksoni. Next base: position 435,386 of record NW_027185408.1, read on the forward strand.
TTAACTAGAATACGTGAAACAAGCTACAGGAAAAACGGTTTGGCTGCAGGCCTGTAGGACACAAAAGAAACAACCTCTGGTTTCTGTTTTTTCAGGTCATTTGGAGACCTGAGGTGATAATAATTTCCAGCTCTTTAAAGGTCCCATATTGTATAAATCTAGACGTTCTTTTGTAATTGTAAAGCAGGTCGAGGTGCTATAGATACTGCAAATGTGTCAAAACACTAAATCCACGAAGAAAACAATACAGCTCGAGTTTAGCAACTTCCCTGCTAACAGAGTTATGGTCTAAACTTCACAATCAAACTAAAAAAAAACTAAAAAAAAAGTCCAAACTGTTGAAGTCTGGATTTCCTTTGTTCAACAAGTTTAACCAGGTGAGCTGACTTCCTAATCAGATTCTGTAGCTCCGCCCACATAGGAAGCCGGAAACATCTGATGTTTGGTTGAATCTCTGCGTGATGAACTTTATTTGAGGACAAGATTATTACTTAAAGAACCTCTAGTATAAAACTGTCTCTGCTCAGATCCTCCACATGGACTCATTAATTCAACTCTTATCTTTTGTCACGAGATCGGAAATCTTAAAACAAAAAAATGCTGCACTTCCGCCTCTCTCCCGTATCTCCGTCCTCTTCTCCGCCTCCCTTTATTAGTCCCTTATCTGACATTTTATAGAAACCCTTTGTACTTCGCGCTGCGCTGTGTCCGCTTTTTAATTTATTTTATTCTGTGATTCTTTTGCTTTTTCTTGCACAAAATGTGGCGCCGAAGTGAAGCTCGGAGGAAATGAATCTGTTCCTCTTATCTCGCCTGTTAATTGTCCTTTGCTCTGATGTCCGTGATGTTTCCGAGGTCTCATTCATGTGGTCACCTCTGAGCCCAGCTGCTCTCATTTATTGCAGAGAAATTAAGATTGTTCCACGATTAAACTCATTTTGAGTCAATTTGGGTCAAATCAGAAGCTCTGAATGAACATTTTACTTCTCTAAAAATCCAATAATAACCTTTTATTTTTAAGTAACGCTAGTTTTGTACCCATAACTCAGTCATTGTGTTATACTTATGTTGAAGTTGGAATTATTTATAATTTATCTAAAATGTAAGTCATTACTATTATCATTATTTAAAATGTTATTTACTCAAATTGAACCCCTTATATTTCATTCTTATAAGGTTAAATTTGTTAAGATGTTTTCTTTCTAATCTGTTTTTGTTCATTTTTACTTACATTTTGTTTTGTTATTGTTATTTTACGTCTATCTTAATGTGCATAAGTCTCCTGATCAATTTTTACATTTGAATTGTGTGAAATGTGCTATATGAATAAAGTTTCATTGACTTTTGAAGAGGCCAGACATTTAAATATATCTTTTTTTATATTGCCTCCTTCATGAACTACAATCGTAAAATAAAGAGCTCTGTCTCCATCTAGTGGCTGCAAGGCTGAACTGCACTCTTGATATAATTCATAACCCTTCACGTGGTTATGCGGATATTTCCCCAAAAAAATTCAGTGCAGGTGCTTGTAGGTGGCGCTACACTTTATTACCAAACAGAGTTTCAACAAAAAATGTGTCTGTACTTATGATTTATTTTAGTTAAGGGATAAAGTTGTGTTTGTGTCTTTCTTGTCCTCCTATCATTATGAGGATCGACTCTCAGACCGTACAAGTGAGGACCGTTTGAATAACGAGGACATGAGCCTTGATTTTATGAAACGTTCTTCTGCAGGCTTTGGTTTCTTTTTCTCACAAGTATGTCAAATTGAAATGTGTGTGGTTTATAAACATGCGAGAAATATTGATGTGGAAGCTACAAGATTGTCGATGTTCAGGCTACGAATGGACAAAATAGAAAAATGCAAGTTTGTCAAAAAAAAAAGTCACTTTATTGGAGTAGTCTTTTTTTTTTTTTTTTACTGGCTACCAAACTATGCCTTTCTTACACATTGTTTTACATAAGGCACAGACCTTTTACTCTACATGGCTAACAGTACATATTCGGGTCAGTTTGGCCGTTCATTCCGTCGGGCCGAACCGAATCTTGATTCTGACGTTTGAACTGTAAAATACAGTCGGTTCGTTTGTCCGTTCTCACCTGGTGACGAAGATGAGAACACCTCGGCTGCACCGGCCGGGACAAACCAAAGATTTGAACCTTTACAAAAGGAAGTCGCAAAGGCACAGTAGGATTTCAGTTACAAACACACACACACAATCCTCAAAATACACCACAAACACACACATCTTCTACACACCTGAAGTTTAGCTCGTGCTCTTGCCGTTCCTCTTCTTCTTTTTCTTCAGCGCCTGCTTCTTGGAATCGGCGGTGTCGGAGGAGGCAGCAGTTTTAGACGTGTTTTCAGAAGGTGGAGTCGACTCAGAGGATTTTGACGCCTCTACTGGTTCAGCCGGCTGCTGCTGGACCTTCTGGACCTCCACTGGTACCGCTGGTTTCACTTCAACTGTCGTTGACTCTGTTGGTGGATCAAGCTTTGCTCCCTCAGGTTCTGGTGTCGGTACTGGTTCAGCTGGCTGATGTTGGACCTTCTGGACCTCCACTGGTACCGCTGGTTTCACTTTGACCTTTACTGACTCTGTTAGGGGATCAAGCTTTGCTCCCTCAGGTTCTGGTGTCGGTACTGGTTCAGCTGGCTGATGTTGGACCTTCTGGACCTCCACTGGTACCGCTGGTTTCACTTCGACCTTTACTGACTCTGTTAGGGGATCAACCTTTGCTCCCTCAGGTTCTGGTGTCGGTCCCGGTGCAGCAGGCAGCTGCTGGATCTCCTCCTTAACTTGTTGCAACTCTACAACCAGGACTGGTGTCTGAACCTTCAGATTCGGTTCTGCCGGTGTCTCTTCGGGTGTTGGAGCTCCTGGTGTGGGCACCGTTTGGTTTTGAACCTCTTCAACCTTCAACTCTGGGTGATCCGATTTTACATCTTCCACCCGCTCAGGAGCTGAAACCTGATCCTTTTGGACCTCAGGTTTGGTTTTGAAGTTGTCAAACGCCGAAGCAACCAAGTCTTCCTCGAGGTCCGCCTCATTATCCTCCTTTTCGTCTTTGTCGGCCGGTGTGGAAAACAGGGAGGCAGCAAAGTCCTGCAGCTTGGCCTGCTCCTCCTTCAGACGGCTCATGCCCTCCGATAGAACCGGGTCCTGCTGCTGGAGCTCCTGGAGGTCCTGCAGGTCCTCGGGAGTCATCACAGCAGATTTGTTGGCACCCTCAGCGTCGGGTTTGTCTTCAGGTTCAGAGCAGCCGGAGAACTTTGAGTTCACGTTGGAGTTGGCGAGGCGGACGTCTTTGATCTTGTCGTACAGGACCGTCCTCTCGTCCTGAAGGGTGCGACACAACTTCTCCAGCTTCGCAATCTTCAGGACAAACGTATCGTACTCTCGGCATTTCTCGGCCCTCTAGAAGAAGACGGAGGAGACGAGGTGAAGACAATCAGCCGCAAAGGAAAGTGAGACGAGATGAGAAGGAGACTACAAAACACGAAAACTACGAATAATCAGATCATTGATGCTATTGTCCTCTAAACTCACTTTTCACTGGTCTACTTGCTTCAGAGGAACTGAAACCTGACAAGTCCGTCAACCTGACTGGGTCAACTTGTCTGCAATAAGTTTTGGCTCAAATTTAATTGGGTATCTCTTTTTTGGAAAATGAATTTATGCACATCTGGTCAGGACAGATTTGTCTCGGGCGTGTGTTGAGTTTTGTTGAACAGTTTGGACTCTTTAAGACCTTAAAATCTCTGGAAACCAAAAGTATAAAGAATGTGCGGCCACAACAATCTTCAGTTTGAAATATCTGGTGTTTTACCAAATGTACTTACATTGTTTAAGTCATGCAGCGACGTCACAGTATAATTTCAAGACTTTCAAAACTCGCCGCCATCGTTAACAACATACCTCTTCCATCATATCATTCAGAGCCTTGTTGCAATTCTCGAACCTCGTCCTCCACAGCGTCGACTCTTTCTCCACCTTCTTCATCTTGTCGGACATCTGAAAACGGTGAATGAGTTTAAACCGACAGAGCTGTGCTGAAAGGTCCGTTTCAACGTCAACAAAGTCAGACGTGTTGGAAATACGTCCTAAGATCATGGAACCACTTTTTTCAGAAGCTTCAGAGGTCAGCACCTACATTGTCCATCTCCTTCTTGAAGCGGACGTAGATTTCGTTGCTTTTGGACAGCGTTTCCTGAAACTCGTCGAACTTCTGAGCGTAGAGGGTCAGCTGTGGATGGACGGAGAGACGAGCAAGTCAGACATCAATCACTCATCAATTGAACTTTTTCCATATTTTTTTGAATATTTTAAAATGGAATCATCCCGGAAGCCCTGACTATATATGTACATATATATATATATATATATATATATATATATATTTATTTATTTACTATAGCTCTGTTCAAATGGCCGTTGTATTAACCGTGTTCAGGAGAAAACTCCATACGAACGGCGCCCTCTTGTGGTGTTCATGACGTCAGAACTTTCGAGTTCACGATTTGCTCCGCGTTTGCTGACGTTTACAGAAATAGCGGACGCGACCGAAGCTCACTTTTGGTTGGATGTTAAGCTGACATGTTGTAAGTTTAGTCCCGTACGGTTTGTCTTCATAACTTAATAATAAGTCGGAGCAAAATGTTTTCATGCCTTTGCATTTCGACAGTCTCCTCACGACTTGACCACTTCAGTGTCGATTGTACATGTTAAGCACAAGATCATGAGTTCCACTTGAAGGCAGCATATCATCTACTTTTCCATGAGTGAAAAGATGCAGCGGTCTCCTTTTATGTTGGATTGCAATTAAAAGTTCTGCAGACTGTCAAATCCTGAATCCTGAACAAAGATCATGTTTTAAACCGAAACAATTCACACAAACATGCTACACTGACATTTTATTTGACCATAAAACACGACAGTAATACAAAATTTCTCAATAAATAAAGCACCAATCAAACAAACAAGCTAATTGGGCTAGCTAACAGATCAGATTTTAGCCTACTTTACCAACTTTTCGCTGTTTCTGGAATAAAAAAAAAAAAAATCTTAACTCTGTTTGTTCCCACATAAATAAAACTTAAATCATATTGGAGGAAAAAAAAAAAGATAGAAAATTTGTCCTTCTTAAAGCGGAGAAGCTAAATGCTAACTAGCCTAATCATGAGATAATGAACATCAGTGGGGATTTTTTTTATTTTTTTTATTCCTGGCAGTCAGGAGACGTTTCAGGTCCCTCATTACATAAAATACATCAAATGATTAAATTATTTCTACATTTCCAGTCCTGTCGGAAACCACGTTTCCACTCGGACCCGACCGGTCGGTCAGTCGGTCGCTCGGTCAGTCGGGTCCGTGAATATTCACCTGTGCCTGCATGACAGTCGCCTGCTCTCTGAGTGTCTGAGCCTGCAGTTTCCACTCAGCGGCCTGAACCAGTAACTGGTTAGAAGAGAACAGACAGAGGCGCGTTACAGACGTGTCTTTACCTTCTTCTTCATGGTCAGCTCCTGCTCCTTCATAGCGAAGCATTTCTTTGTTTTGTCAATAGCCTCCCTAAGCAACTACGGTGACAGAGACAACACAGTCAATCTGCGTGACCTTCACACGGGATAACTCATGTCTCATCGAGCATAAAGCAAACGATAACATGGACATACACAATTGCTGCGTGCAGTTATGGATGTTAATACACTTTAAAATTAGAGCTGAAGTTTAGCTTTACTGTAGATGAACAATCAGGCAAACGTGTGAAATACAGCGTAATAAATAAAGTATTAACAGTAGTGGAAGAAAACACGAATAAGATTTATGTCAAACAGAAATATATTGATAAATATGTGACACCACATAGAATTGAACAAATGATAACCTTAATGATGAGTTGTGACTTTTTTATTGACCCCTGTCTGCAGCGCCCCCTGGTGTTTTTTTACGTGTGGAGGCTCATCCTTTTAATTATGTTTGGCATCAGCTCCAAAAAGATTATTTGTTGAGGAAAACAAAAAACCTGCTGTTTTGGAGAGATTTGACACTTAAGTACAAGTGTTGTTTACATGAGACGATGTTCATCGTTAAACAGAGGAGCGTACAACAGGTCCAAAAGAGCGACTGCAGAGAAGGGTTCAATAAAACCTGCTGCATTAAAGCAGAGATCAGAAACAAACTGATCCAACAGCTACATTTGTTTTAATTTAAAAAAGTCCTTGAAATAAGGATATGATGACATCATAAACCGAAGCATACAGCGTGAGCTCGCTGCCACTCACATATTCCTTCTCTCTCTTGTGTCGTTCTTCGGCTTCGGTCAGCAGAGCGTTCGACTGCTGCAGTTTGGCTTCGGTCAGTTTGTGCTGCAGGTCGCGGTGCTTGTTGATCTTCTCCAAACCCTGCAGGAGGAGGAGGAGGAAAAGGAGGAGGAGGAGGAGAAGGAGGAGGAAGAGAAAGAGAAAGAGGAAGAGGAAGAGGAGCATCCATTGTTAGCAGAGACGATCTCAAACGGTTGCATCCACATGCAGACTGAACACGTTGACCTTTGACCTCACCTCCTCCCTGCGCTCACACTGGGACATGAGGCCCTCCAGCTTGTCGGTCAGGTTGGAGTTTTCGAGACACAGCTTGTCGTTGCGGGTGCTGTGCTGCTCGATCTGAGTCTGGATCTCCGTCAGCATTTCCTGGAAGTGGGAGGTGATCTGGGTCCTCTTCTCCTCGTCCTCCGTGCAGCGCCGCAGCGTCTCCTCCTGGTGCAAGAAAACAAAAAAGGGGTTTGAGTGTTGTGGTCCCTCGTGGTGTCGTGACCCCGACCCCAACCCCGACCCCGGCCCAAACCCGACCCAAACGCCGACCCTCACGTACCCTCAGCACGTTGTAGTGCGACTGCAGATCTCTGCACAGAGTCTCCAGTTTGCTACGAGCCGCGACGCTGCCGCGACGCTGCTCCATCAGGATGGAGATCCTCTGCTCATCGCAGCGCTGCGAAGCTGCCTGGAAAAAAAAAACACACACATGGAGGAGGTCAAGCTTGTTTATGCAACTGTTGTTTCAATTTAAAAGTTGAAAAAGAGACGGGATGTGTCTGTGTAAAAATTCCAGAAAGAAAACACTAAATGTAATCCAGTCTCACGATAAAGCGTGAAATAGACACGTTTTGGGCTGTCAAGGCGTGAAAGTTACACATTTTGAAAGTGTGAAACTTTCACGTAAATGTCATGTGACCAAGGTCCGACAAAAGAGGCAACAAAAGACATTTGTCGACGGTATTCAGAGGAAGAAGAAGTGGCTGGGTGGCGTTAGTCAGATGAGGTTTGAATCCAGGAGATGAAAATGCCTTTGTAGAGTAGTTTTTTGTGTTTTAGCAAATACTATCATTTCCCTGTAAACCACATGACTCTACGCATGCATTAGGCTTCATTTTTGCCCGCTACAAGAAAACGTGAAACTTTCACGCCTTAGACAGAGCAAAGCGTGTCTATTCCACGTTTTTCTGTGTAAATGTCTGATGGAGAGTTTCTCACCAGCTCGGTGTACTTCCTGACCAGATCCTTCAGTTTTTCCTCCGGAGAAGAAAGCTTGTTCAGACTCTGCATGATGGAAGACACCTCTGTGGAGAGGAAGAAGCATTTATTACTTTTTAGAGACTTTTTTTCCCAAGAAAGACCTAAAATGGCATTATGGGAAATGTGGGATCGGATGTTCATAGAAGTGAGATTAGTCTTTTCATTTCATCATTTCAGCTCATCAAACAGTCGTGGTTTGTTTTTGCAGATCATTTTCTTTCGTCTCTCTTTCCATCATTTTCCTGTCGACACTTCATTGTCTCAAAAACAAAAAAAATAAATAAAAAAATAACCACGACTGAACTGCCATCCAGACAAAGTGAGAAACCGAGCTCATAAAATCACCACGAACTGGGACATGTGGTTGCAGGACTTAATGTGAAGTTGGTTCTGGTTGTCGGTGGGTGGGTTCTGGAACGGTTCTGGAGGATCTTTAACACTCACCTGTTTCCGTGGCAGCTGTGATGTCATCTTTTGCCTCCTGCATCATCAGTTCCATCTCGGCCTCCTCCACAATCTGTCACATCCAAAACATTAGAAAACTTTCTCTGATGTGCCGACAGCGTGCAGGTTCTGTAAACTCCCGTAAAACAGTTTGTGTAATTCACCTGTTTGTCCAGCAGGCCGGCCACGGATCCGTGGGTACGGATGATGTCCTCCAGCCGGCGGCTGAACTCCTCCATGTGGTTGAAGGAGGAGTTGCAGGCTGCAGCGTCGCCCTCGGAGCCGTCGGGGTCCGGAGACGAGGACGCCTCGTCCGGCTGGGGGGGAACCAACACCTCCGCTTTCACCGACGTCTCCATCCTCAGTGCCCTGATGGACGGACAGTCAGCGTGAAGCATTACTGCAACTGGTGCCACACATCAATCACAATTTCGGGCGTCTGTCAGTGTCTGAGATGTAGATATTCCACCTTCACACCTCGTACTCTTATGTATTTGAAATTATGTATTTTAAAATGCTCCAAAACTGCATGTTTAAAAAAATATCAATATTACTTCGACCCATCACTTAAACCTCTTTAAGTTGGTTGCTTTATTCTCAAAAGAAGGCATGCTGAGAAAAGAAGAAGAAGAAGAAGAAGAAGAAGAAGAAGAAGAAGAAGAGGGCATGCTGGGAAATGCTAAGAGTGAAATGTTTAGCGTTGAGTGAACAAATAATTTTTTTAAGTACTCTTTTAATGAAAGTAAATAATGTTAATAATAATCATGTTAATGTTTTTGAGGACAAAAAATTGTCCTCAAAAAGCTTCATAAAAACTTGGTTACAAAAACCTGTCAATTAAAGTCCCCATGAGGATAGTAAAACAAGTTTGTGTGTGTGAAGATATTCAGTGCATCTGTTTATCTTCACAGCTCCGTCGCAACATGACTGTCGAGTTAAAATTAGCCGTCGGAGGCATCCGACCACACTGTGTCACACACACACACACACACACACACACACACACACACACACACACACACACACACACACCTGTTGTAGTCTCATCTATTCTGAGAGTGTCCAAATATGGTCAAGCGGCCTGTTACAGCCACACACACACACACACACACACACACACACACACATACACACATACACACACACACACACACACACACACACACACACACACTTCACACACACATACACACATACACACAATGCACACACAGTTTCACTGGAATCAGAGTTTATGTTTTGCTGCTTTGTCTGTTTACCTGCTTCATATTCTTCACCACCTGACTCCTCCCCTACTCTCAAAGCAAAGTTAGTCTCCACCCCCACACATATATATACATATATTGCGCAATCCATCCCTGCCCCTCCCCCGGAATTTTAATCAGATGACCAAAACAAAATATGAACGTATCATCCACATAGGTGTTGAAAACCTGAAACCTACCCAGGAGATGGTGGCCAAAATAATGGAAACACCACCTGAAAATAATCCAGAGCTTAAGCAACCAGAGAAACACGTAGCTGAAGGAAGCAAAAAGCAAAAAGATGTGAAAAGTTTCAGTTTTTATCAACTAAAACTTCATCTCGCTGATGTTTTGAATTTTAGATTTTTTTTTAAAGAGATCTTTCCACATCTAAAAATACTCAGCGATAATCCTTCAAATGAATCCAGTTGACATGATGCCTTCAAAGTTCTTCTCTTCTATCTCTATGCTGTCCTTTTCTCTCTCTGCTCTCCTCTCACCCCAACCGGTCAAGGCAGATGGCTGCCCACCTCTGATCCTGGTTCTGTTAACAGATGTTCTCCACCTCTGATCCTGGTTCTGTTAACAGATGTTCTCCACCTCTGAGCCTGGTTCTGTCGGAGGTTTCTTCCTGTTAAGAGGGAGTTTTTCTTTCCCTCTGTTGGAGGTTTTTCTCCCTTAAAGAGGTTTTTTTTCTCTCCTAGCTTATGTGGGAATTGTTGAATTGTTGAATTGTTGGTTTCTCTGTATAATATTATAAAGTCTTGTTGTAAGGACTTTAATGTGTTAAGTGCAATGAAATAACCTGTGTTGTGACTTGGCGCTGTATAAATAAAGTTGAGTTGAATTGAAAGTAAGAAACATGAGTTTTTGTGAGCAAAACGAAAAAATAAATTTGTGGTTCAAGTGAGTCAAAAAACATCTGATTTAACCAAAAGAGACGACAGACAAATTCATAACTGAAAACCTGAAAGTTAACCAACAGCAGAAAAGAGGCCAAAAAAATCTCAACCGTATTAAATGTGTTAAAGGCAGAAAAAAATAAACTAAAGCAGGTGGAAGTAAAAAGAGAACGTGGATATGGACGTATCACAGATCATTTACAGCCGACACACGGGCAGTGACGAAGCAATTTATGGTGGCGAGGCGGACATTATGGAACCTCTCCAAGTCTTCTTCCAGTGTTGTGCATTAAAGTTAAATCATTAAAGGAACCAGAGGAGCATTTAATTATCTGTAAACACCAACTAAAAACCTTTTAGTGCCCGAAACAGGAACAAATAGTTATTTTTTTTATTTATTTTTTTCTAAACTAGTCATGAAATGAGCCGGCAGGAGTAAAGAAACAAAACAAAAAAACGTGAGTAAAAAAGAGATTTCTAAAGAGGTGGACAATAAATAAAAGTCTTACCGGGATCAGTGGAGTGAAGGAAGGAGGTAAAGAAGAGACAGCAACAGGCAGAGGAAGGATAGTAGGAGGAGGAGGAGGAGGAGGAGGAGGGTCCTTCTGACGGGACGAATGACAGCTGACCCCCAAAATAACCCGAGAGGCTCAGCTCAAGGCCTCACGAGTGGTTCAACATGAGTGGGAACGAAGGAGGGCGGGCCGGAGTGCCGATTGGTCACCGAAAGATATCGAGAGGTCACCGGGAGCTGCTGCTTCTCTGAAGGATGTTGGTCCACATATTTAACCAGTTACCCAGTTCAACATGTCATGTGACTATTTCAATTACTTCATCATTGATTATGTAATGTTTTAAACTGATCAACAATGCAAAGAAATGCTTTTAGACTTGTTTTAGGACGAGTTTTAAGACTGATCATTCTGAGTTTACATCTAAATTTTGTTTTTTATCCCTGGTGTTTATTTTATATATCTGAATTTTATTTATTGATTCGTAAAATGTTGATTCATTGTTTCATTTAAAGTCCTTAATTTTATTTAACCTACATTATATTTGTAAACTTATCGTTCTGTTTGTATGCTTGTTTATTTGTTTGGTTCTTTGTTTTTTTAATGTGTGTATGTTGCTCTGATGTGAAACACTTTGGGCTGCAGGCTTGTATAAAAGGTGCTTTACAAATAAAGCTGAGTTGAGTTAATACATTTATGGTAAAACGGTGTAATATATGGTTGACCAGCGGGGGGCAGCAGTGAACCAGCAGGCTGCTGAAAGTCCTCAGAAACCCCTGTTGAAGCCCCGTGTGTGTGTGTGTGTGTGTGTGTGTGTGTGTGTGTGTGTGTGTGTGTGTGTGTGTGTGTGTGTGTGTGTGTGTGTGTGTGTGTGTGTGTGTGTGTGTACTCAGTCATTGTATCTTTGTGAGGACCAGTGTTATTTTTAGACCATCAAAGTGAGGACATTTTTTGTGGGTCAACACTTGGTTTGAGGGTCAGAGTTAGAGTTAGTTTAGAGTAAAGGTTGGGTATACACACACTTAGTTGTGATAGCTTGTTTGTGTGTACTTGTATTACTCACGTTGTGGGGACATACATCTGTTTACACAGCTGCATCGTGGGGACTTGATCCCGTTTTGGGGACAAAAACAAACACGTCCCTACATGATAAATCATTCAAATTTGAGTGCAAAGACTCTGATGTTTGAGGAGAAACAAACACTCTGAGCTTTTCTGTTTGACACTCACTTAACACTAAAAAATGCACTCATTTACACACACACACACACACACACACACACAGTTAAACAAACTGACGGGCGTTCACCGTGTTCAGATGTAAAAGAGACGACCGTCAGACAGTCCTTCACCTCCCGTTCACACTTCCACTGCTCATCTCATTCAGCTCTCTCTAACCAAATCAATCAAACGCACCATAAGAATATTCCTGATATCCAACCGACCACCTCGTCTCCTAGAAAATGATATTCTTGTAATACTTGGTAGAAATTGATTAAAGTTCATTACTTATGTAGAAAGTGTGAAGAAACATTTGCGATTTCACCATGATGGACCTGAAACTGGAGCAGAGAAACATCAGAGTTTAGGTCAAATTTTTGGGGAAACTGAACATGTCCAACCCGCCCGCTTACAGCCGAGTGTTCCTGAGCCCATGCAATGATTTCCACCACAGAATCAGGGCTGTTTTTAAAGCAGCGCCGCCTGAGGGACCGACAGCCATCCAAGATTAGTTTTCGGTCTTGTCCCTTGTGGCTGATTTTGGGTCATATTTTTGGGGAACAGAACATTTTTAAAACGCTGAGCAGGCGTGTTGTCATGTTGGAGAACCCTGTTGCCACGGCGTCACAGTTCAGGTGGTTTGTGTTTCTCTGGATTTCAAAAGACGCAGCAACAGACGGGAAACTGAAACAAACTGACAAAGAAGAGCACACAGACTAAAATACAACAGGGAGGGAAGGACAACGAGGGACAGGTGAGACTAATCAGGGGGCGGGGCCAAACAATCACACAAAGGACAGGAAGTGAAAACAAGACAAGACACAAGAGGTGAGTGATTTCAAAATCAAACAGGAAACACAAAACCCAGACTGACCTGAAGGTTATTTAAACGGAGATCAGATGGGGAAGCCCGGCCGGCGGGGCATCGAGGGATCGAGGGATCCTCAACCAGCAAATGTTTCAACGTTTCACTGTGAAGAGAAAACAGCTGCTTCCACTTCCTTGAAAAAAAAAAAAGCAGGTCTGGCTCCGACTGTAGCGAAGTCTCTGGATTAAACCATCAGCAGCGCTGTGACAGGCGTCCTGCTCTGATCTCATCTCAAAGTAAAAGTCCCTCGGCGGCGTCCCGTCTGAGCCCTCTGTGATCTCGTTTCAAAATAAAAAGTTCCCAGGAGTGAGCGGCGGTTAAACGGCTCCCCAAGGATCTGCTTTCTTTCTCTTTCTTTTTTTACAGTCGGAGTCTGCCGGCCGCTTGCTGTCAGCAAGTTTCCTCTTTTATTTTTGATCTTCTTCTGTCGTTCTTTTAACACTTATTTTTTTATTTGTGTTTTAAATTAGCTTTTCCTTGCAGTCTTTGGCTTATCCTTCATTTTTGTCTCACTTCCATCTGGTCTTTCCTTTCATCCTGTCTTCTTGCCGTCTGACCAACCTTTTTATCTCTCCCTCCTTCCCTTTATCCTTTCACTTTCTTCTTTCTCTCTATTCTTCCATCTTATTTTGTTCCTTCCTCTTTACAATTTTTTTTCTCCTCTCCCTTCCCTCCTTTCTAACGTTCCTCCTTTGCACCTCAGTTTTCTCTGGGATGTAATCATCGGCTGTATGTAAAAACATTTGCAGTTTCCGGGTCTGAAAAGTGAAGCCGATGCAGAAGTGCCGTAAACTGCAGTACCACTGAGGGCCACCAGGGGCGGGCTCCATAAAACCTCTGTCTCCAGTAGACTCCCATTCAAAAAGCATCAACTTCTCTCCTGAAGTCAGGTTATCTGCAATTTCTGACACACAGCTGTGGAAGAGACCCCGCCTCCTCACATAGTTTACTGATCCACCGCAGGACAGTGCCCAACCCTCTTTAATTTGCTCTTTTATCTGTTCAATAAATTCCTTTCAGAATTCACCATCTTTCACTTTGAGCATTAAAACTGAAGAAAAAACAAGTTTATTCTGACGTCTTCATGTGTTTGGAGTTTTTATGATTCATGAGCTGCAACACGCTTTCCAAACGTAGGAGATTACTATGAAACCTGATTAATAATGAGCTGGAAAATAAAGGATTTCCTGTCTCATCCTCTGAACCACATTCATTCTCCATTTATCTGCAGCTTTACGATTTTTTTTGTACTATCTCTGCCTGTTTCTGTCTTTCCATCTCACATTCAATTTGTCCTTTTATTCTGTTTTTCCATTTTCATTCTCTCTCACCCCCCCACTATCACCCCCCTCCCCCTCCCCTCCCTGATTCGTCTGTCCCGCTCATTCTCACAAAGACTAATAAGAGGATCTGTTATCAGTGCAGTGTGTGTGTGTGTGTGTGTGTGTGTGTGTGTGTGTGTGTGTGTGAGTTGCGTACGTGAACGGGATCTAAAAGCAGAGCTGACGTGAGATTATGAAACGCAGCGCAGCAGAATGTGAAACGCCGTCAGAGCTGATTAAGATACAGACAGAAGCAATCTTAGAAAATGGTGCACTTTAAGAAATCTCATCATAAAAGAAAAAAATATAATAATCACGTAAAAAGGTGCAGGTACATCCTCCACAGCTCCACGGCTGCAACTCCTCGCCACCAGCGAACGCTCCACACGCCACCGTGTCCTTGCAGAACCGAGTCTTCATCCCTGTATCAGGTTAATTGCTCGTCTTCATGTCCCTGATAAAAAAAAAATCTCTCCATTAAAAGCTCCTCGTTGCCACGCAGGGTGATTTCATGCCAGCAGTCTGAATTTCTTGGACAGTCCGAAGGTTAAGTAATAATACGTCTCAGCTTTTCATAAATCTCCGCCATGTTTTCTTTTCTTTTTTATGGTTGTCATTTACAGTTTTCTGGCTCTGAAGGCCGATTCATGGTTTCTGTGTTGAATTCAAACCAGCAGCTGTCCGTGGTTTGCAATTCCACTGAGGGCCACTAGGGGCTGTCTCCAATAGACTTCCATTTAAAAAGCAGAAGCGGTACTTTGGGGGGGCGGGGCTTAGTGTCAGATTCACCCTTCGCTCCTCCATAGCTCGTCCAAATGTGGTCACTTATGGTTCAAAAATAGCAAGATGGCAAATGTCAGTTCATCAAGCGGTGGATGTCGGTCGGTTACCGTTTGTTCACGATTGACATCGAGGCCGACGGATGCGGCTGACTTCCTGCTAGTTGAATGGGATTAAAATAAATAATCACTCGGCTCGTCTAGATTTTCCAAATGTTGCTGAACCGAATGGATAAAATTCTGATAATGAAAAAAATAGCTTCTCCTTTGCACCCTCACAAGTCATTGCTTGGATTTTACCCTTGAATTTACCGGCGACTGTCGCTGGATCCTGAACACAACTTTAAAACGTGGAGACTCTCGGGGAACTTCTGGAGTGAAACATAACTATTTCTCAGTGAACAGATGTTACGGCACACACAGGAATAACTTAAAGAAATTATCTTTTTAATCTCATCAGAATTTTAAAAAGTTGAGAGAAAAACATAAAAAAAAAAAAAAAAAAACGGACAGAAACATGCTGTCCAGACAACAAAGACAATTAACCACACAGAAACCCAAAACTCCAGAGTGGTGCCAAGGGGAGAAAAAGCCACAAACAGCTGGGATGTGGCAGCTTTTAAGCAACCTGGAAACAGCTGCCACCAAAAGCTTTAACGACCCTCAGCATCAACCAGCCAGGAACCAGGAACACAACACAAACCCCGCCAGTTACACAGTTCATCTAAATATACTACACCTCTACGAAGGAGTAAAAAGTTAGATGCACTAATAAATACTTTTATTAACCTCCGACTGCTGTACGTGTTCATTAGGGAGCAAAATCAGCAGTAAAATTCTATTAAGTTTGCTGTCAGAGCGTAAAAGTAAACGTTTTAAACTGTAACCACAAATTCTGTCACAAAACGTCGGCATTGAAGGTTCGAAAAACGATGAAACAAAGAGTCGGAGGAATTCTGGCCGTAAACCATCAAATAAAAACAGGAAGAGAGGAAATTGAACCAAACAAGAAAGAAAACGAAGTCGAAAGCAGCAGAAGAAACGAAGCTAAACGAAGGACTGAACAGCAGCGGAGACACGGAGGAGACGGACGACGTGTCGTCTTTAGGTGGACCGAGCCAGGGCCGTCTCATCAGCAGTAATGCCATTTGACCCATTCGGTGGTTTGATTAAGGAGCCATTTGCGGAGGCAATCAAAAGAAAACCAACGTGGTGGATGTTCCTGCATAACTACCCTCACGTCACTCCGATGATGGATTCGTTTCAGCGCTGCCCGTTCGTTAAAAGCCATCTCCAGGAATCATGTCAGCCCTGACACTGCAGCACATCATGAGCTCTACGTATCGGCTGTGCAAAGAGCTCAACTAACAACCATCGTACTCTTTTTCATGGCCGAGAGAGTCTGGCACGTACGAGAGCTGTCGGGTGAATCTGATTCCCGGAGCGCAGAGTTTAACCGAATGTTTGTCCGTTTCAGGTGAAGGACATCTGACACACGTTTGCATCTTCAGAACGATATGTTTTGCTTATTTTCTGCTCAGATTTTGAACGTCTTTTTCTGATGCAGGTTTCTGCGGAGGAGCACTCGTACAGCGGGGTCATTGCTTTTTTTGTTGTTGCTTATTTTGTTTCTATTTTCCCTTTAAGATTGAAGAAGTGAAGCTGCAATCGTAGTTTGCTACAGACTTCATCTGGCTTTTATGTTGAGTTTTATCATTCATCATCATCATCATCATCATCATCATCATCATCATCAGCTCGTTGGCAGGACGACACACCAAGTCCTCTAAAATCCTCCATGTTGTTTTATGCACAGCTCGCCCAGCACTTGATGACCTCATTAATTATCTGAATCTTCCCACAGATACTGGGATTCGATGCTAAATGACCTTCTGTGCACCAAAATGCTGCTTCCAAGCATTTCATGTTTATACAGAGAGTGTTCCTGCAGACTTTTAAGAAAAAGCAAACCACATGCATGTGAGGCCAAATGACTCCTTTCTCTTCATCCCTACCTGAGGTGTTATTTATGCATCTTTTAGATATCTAGATTTAGATTTGAGAACATCTGAGGTCACTCCGGTGACAGGAAGTGTGATTCAACAGTGTCGACACAGAAAATGTTGGGTCACCAAAATCAATCGTGAAGTTCCTCTAACGAGTGTATAAAGGAGAAATCATGAAGAATCTAAATGGAGTTTGGTGTGTTTTTGACCTCTGATGACGCAATTTGTCAAATAATCAACAAGT
>NW_027185408.1:465000-542500 GCF_022577435.1 Embiotoca jacksoni
CGTCACCGATTTGAAGCCAGAATTGACCGTATGACCCTGGAGAGGAGCGAAACATTGTATTTTTTTGTGAGGTCCCGATAACATTTGACCACCCAAATCTAACGGGTTCATACTTGTGACCAAGTGAACCATTTTGCCAAATCTGAAGAACTTCCCTCGACATGTTCCTGAGATATCGCGTTTACTGGAGCGGGCGTGTTGCAGCCAGAAAATAGCCATAAACCCGAGAGCTACAAGTTTGACTCGTTCTGTTTTCATAAATATCTGTTCTAAAATCTGTCTCGGTTGAGCTCAGAAACTGGGACTATTGGATGGAGGACCATCCTCAGCAACCAGGAGACTGCAGGCTAAAGTATCTCAGCGCTCGAGGCTTTTACAATCAAAAAGCTTTTAACAGAACAAAGACTGATCAAAAAGGTCTCGCTGTAACAAATCACAAGATCCGTCAGCAGCTGCTCATCATCCAGAGTCAACGAAGGAAACCCTTCAGATGAGACTTCAGGGCAGAACTCACCAAATGAAAACATCTGTTATCTCATTACTAATCTATTTTAGGATTCCCCAACAAACACAATGGGACTAAAATAAAAGGGTCGTCAACAATGCCAGCAAAACATTCTTCACGTATTTGAACTGCATGGCTCCCTAGAAGAGAACTGACCTGCCTGCAGTCCCACTGAAAACATTTGGAGCATCATGAAACAAAAAGAAAAGCGACAAAGTAGACTCAACCTGTTGAGCTGTTGAGCAGCTGAAATCCTATATCATGCGAGAATGGGACCACATTTAACTTTAAAAACTCCAGAAACTGGTCTCTTCAGTTCCCAACGGTTTACAGAGTGTATTTTAAACAAGAGGTGATGCAACACAGTGGTGAACATGCCTGGGTCGTGTTGCTGCCATCAAATTCACTATGAGCACTTATTTTTCATAAAACAATACAATTTCTAAGTTTTAACATTTGATTTGTTGTTTTTATTTACATTATACTCAGCGTACTCGGTTGTATTTAAGGTTGATGAGGTGGACATCTTGGTGACGAGGTGGATGTCTTGGTGACAAGATGGATGTCTTGGTGACGAGGTGGACGTCTTGGTGACGAGGTGGATGTCTTGGTAACGAGATGGATGTCTTGTTGATGAGGTTGACGTCTTGGTGACGAGGTGGACGTCTTGGTGATGAGGTGGACGTCTTGGTAACGAGATGGATGTCTTGTTGATGAGGTTGACGTCTTGGTGACGAGGTGGACGTCTTGGTGATGAGGTGGACGTCTTGGAGACGAGGTTGACGTCTTGGTGACGAGGTGGATGTCTTGGTGACGTGGTGGACGTCTTGGAGACGAGGTTGACGTCTTGGTGACGAGGTGGATGTCTTGGTGATGAGATGGATGTCTTGGAGACGAGGTTGACGTCTTGGTGACGAGGTGGATGTCTTGGTGATGAGATGGATGTCTTGGAGACGAGGTTGACGTCTTGGTGACGAGGTTGACGTCTTGGTGACGAGATGGATGTCTTGGTGACGAGGTTGACGTCTTGATGACGAGGTGGATGTCTTGGTGACGAGGTTGACGTCTTGGTGACGAGATGGATGTCTTGGTGACGAGGTGGATGTCTTGGTGACGAGGTTGACGTCTTGGTGACGAGGTGGATGTCTTGGTGACGAGGTTGACGTCTTGGTGATGAGGTGGATGTCTTGGTGATGAGGTTGCCCTGACGACAATGTCCTCGCTGGACATGCTGAGGAAAATGAATGAATGAGCTCAATCACATTTTTCACTGTCTTGAAAACACACATTGTTACTGCTCATCGAATGACAAGCTGGTCTGATTGCAGCCACACCGCTTCCCTAAAACACAATCGGCCCACTGCGAGTACAACCTGCGGCTCCTCGACGGACGCCTCCCCGTGTGATTATCGACCACCGCTGCTTCCTGGCAGCTCTGGAAATAAACTCCATCAGTTAAAAGAGACCGTCAGACATTAACTGTTCATGTTCATGTGCCGCATGAGGCTAAATATTGTGTTTACTTTCAGACAATACCTTCGTCTTTCTGAGGATTCGTCCTTTGAGCCGTGTTGCTTTGTTGTTCCGTGATTGTCGCCGACAAACATGGAGGTAAAGTGCTTCTGTCGACTGTTCAGACAGTTGCTTTTCAGCCTGGAGGGTTTGAAAGAAAAGCAGCATGAACTCTTTCAGGCCACGACGTCACCGCCTCGGTGGGAGCGTTGCATCTATTTTTAGCCCCCGCCCCTATTCTTCCCTCCATCCTCAGCCACCTTTTACTCTTCGACCACTTCCTGCTTCTGCAGTAATCACCAGGTTTCTCGTCACGCTTCGTCTTTCCAGCTCTATTTCTCTTCATCTGTCTGTCAATCACTCAGCGGGAGTTGATCTGCCAATTTTGCATAAAAGGTTTCTCAATGAGTGAATTGACCGAGAAATACTGAAGTGGCAGTCTTTCTAAGAGCTGTCTGAATTCGCCAAATGCTCAGAAAAATGTGCTTCAGTGCTTCTTTTCTTATCTCCGTCTGCATAAGACGCACCGGACCGTCCTTTACAACAGAAAAGCAACAATTGAAATGAGATATCATTCAACGATTCAACGATGACACAGCTGTAGTTTTTAGACTCAACATGTTCGGCCTATCTTGGATGAATTTAACAATTATTTGAATGCCTTCATACAAACTTGGGATTCATGTGTGGCAACGATTTCTTCTTTATATTTTGATTTAACTCCAATTCAGAACATCTAGGATATTAATGGTGTTTTACTTGCACCTTATATTATATTCATCGTTTTATTTATTAATGGGTTGATTTTTCTTTGGTAATCCTTTTTGAGTCTTTTTGCCCACAATTTACTTTTTAATGTTTTTTTTTAATTATATTTTGATCCTTTTTTTATTTTTTATTTCCATGTTGGGATGAACAAACCATCTATCCATCTAAATCATGATCTCGAATCATGCCTTTACGCAATATCATTTTTATATGCCAACGATTCTGTCTGCAGTTCAAAGGAAGTTTTTCCTTCTCACAGTCAAAGTTTTTCTTCCTGTTATAAGGCCTTTTTATTTCCTCTGCATAATGTTGTTAAGTTTTGTTGTAAGAACTTTGCTGTGTTAGGGCCCCTGAAATAACCTGTTGTGTTGTGATATATATAAATAAAACTGAAAAAACTTTACATATCCTGTTCTTCAAAACTTTATTATTCTTCTTCAAAAATAGACTCCAGGGAAAGAAGAGCGAAGCTTTCCGAAACAGCTTCCCGTCTCTGTCGGCACGCTTTACAGGACTGATCCTGCTCAAGATCTCTTTTAACAGTCGCCCAAAGTGCAGCAGAGGAGAAACCAATCAGCAGGGCGGCTCTCGGGAGATTGTTATTGACCTCTTGGTTCTTAACATCAGCGACTGAATGAGCGTGTTTGCTTCAGGAGTCGTCAGTTTGAGAACTGACACTCAGGACCTGAAGAGTGTTTGTGTGCCGGCTCTTCATTTGGTTTTTATCTCCGTCGTCCATGTCTTCTCCTCACAGGAATCAGATGATGCTCTTTTTCCCGTCCTGGTTCAGCTTTTCATCTTCTGTTCTTTTAAAGTGAAATACGAGTGCAGAAATTGTCACTTTGTCAAATAAAAATGATGTGTGTGTGAGATACACCTGAGTGCATTATAAAAATCTAATAATTCACTTTTACATCACTGACACCTCTATAATCTTTTTGAGGTTTTTTTTTAAATCCCCCCGGTCGGGGTTTTAATCTCGAGCACGGCAGCAGCGAAACAAGATCAAAAGATAAGGAGAGGAAAATCCATGAATAGATGAGGATGATGATGAGGATGATGATGATGATAGCAGGACGTGTGAGTCGTGAGGGAGGATTGTTGGTGTTCAGAGCACTTCACGGACAAAAAGAAAAAAGAAAAGAGGCTGAACTCGGTCACCTCGGTTGGTGTTCGGAGCAGAAGTCGTTCAGTCCATCAATGACTCAAATGATGCTCAGATCACAGATCAGGTTCACATCAGCGGCAGATACGCGAGCGGCCGAAGGAGGAGGATGTTTGACTGAAAAGCTGAGACCTGATCCTGCAGTTTTATGTCTATATTTACAAATGGTTTATTAGATATGAAGACAAAAAAAATGAGAATTATTTCTATTCGCATTGGACAACTGCAGCAACCATGAGGCTCCAACAATGTGAAACTTCAAAGAAACACGCACAAAAATAGTATTTTATTGCAGTGGAAGCAGCTGAAAAATGAAGCAAACAATTAAGCAAATACCAAAAACTGCAGTTCCTGAAATGGCTAGCTCCTCCCAGCTCCAACAAATACGATCAACTCCGCCTCCAAAAAAACCCCAAAAACAAGATGTCGACTGGAGGCTTCAAAACGACTGTTTACAAACAGATTAGTGATGTCACAGTTGGTCGTCACTTCAATCCATCCAGTTGTTGGGAAATTTTACCGGTAAGCGAACATGTCAACCTCATGGTGGCGCTAATGATCGACTGGTTTCAAGCGGTTGACTTAATGGAGTTTTAAAAAAATAGGCCACTCACATCAATGAGATATTCTCATGTGCATCATCCAGTATTTTTGTGTATCACACCGTCACTGTTAATATCATCCCTCCTCTTCGTCACTTCGTCTGACACACACACACACACACACACACACACACACACACACACACACACACACACACACACACACACACACACACACACACACACACACACACTAAAAGCCTGGGACAAGAACTGTTGGACTTTTTTTTCTGCAGACCTCTCACTCCTTTCCCTCCTCCTGCCATCTCCCCCGGGAGCGGCTGAAGGACGGCAGCGCTTCGCCGCAGTAATATGCATTCATGAAACAAAGCGGCGCTGCGCTGCATCCCTGCTGGACAAAAAAAAAAAAAAGCTCTTCTCTGCAGCTGTTGAATCTCAATTGAAATTTCACACCTTTTTTACTTCAATCAAAAGATCGGCGGGGACGGGGGAGGGGTGAAATCTCTATTACCCAGAAGCCCTTGGAGAAAGGGGAAAATTAATTATCCTCCAGGTAGGGCGAAAGGATTGTCAGGATTTCATTGTGTTTTCTGTGATTGTGTAAAACTAAATGCTCACATGGTTGCATTTGTATTGATCGAGGCCTGAAAGTACTGACGGGAAAACGTCGACCCTCACGGTGTGAAACTCGTCTCAACGGTGCGGAAAAGTGAAAGTTCTGCATTTAAATTCAAATAAATTTCAAATGACTTTGAACACATCATGAAGACCAAAGATCAACAATCACCAGCGAAGTCACCCGTGACGTTTGTGAGCTGCCGATCCGAAGCTTCGAGTTTCAGCCGTCGCATTTTGTTATTTTGGAGCCCGAAATCAGCATAAGTAAGCCCCGCTCACTTATGGCGGAAACCTGACTTTTTTTTCTAGCGTAGCAGCAGTTTTGCAAACTGTCTGCGCCGACGGTCGCTCGCAGCTTCACTGTGATTGGACGGCTGGTGACAGTGACGAGTGCAATTAAAAAAATATGCTGTGGTCCGAAAAAATGCTTTGGTGGACACGGTAGGTAGTTGCAGCGGTGGCACGAGCTGATTGGTTAAAATAACCAGAGGTCTACGCCCGGTACGATGGAACGTCTGCAAACAATTCTCTATAGAGGGTACCCAGACCCGTATATTCGGGTTCTCTACCAGGCTGAACTTAAAGCAAAAATTCAACTGAAGACGGTGCTTTGAAGACGGTTTGCTGGTCCGTGGTGCAAATTGTACCTTTCTCGGTCCAACTTCACCATTAAAAAAAAAATTGGCTTTTGAATGCAACACATCACACCGACATGCACTGAGCTCCCCGAGGTCCGGCCCGAGTGAGAAATACATCACTTTGTCTGGCTGTTCAGAAATGTTTACCCGTCGAATGAACTCCCTCAGTAGTGTTTTACCACCGTGAAAGTGTGTGTGTGTGTGTGTGTGTGTGTGTGTGTGTGTGTGTGTGTGTGTGTGTGTGTGTGTGTGTGTGTGTGTGTGTGTGTGTGGTATCAAAGGTGTTCGTCAAAAATCAAGAATCTCCAAAAAGACATACTTTTAACGAGAAGAAACTAGAAGTAAAAATACAAGTATTAATAATTGTAGAAGTCATATTTTTCCATATTTCATATGAATCCGGTTGTGACTTTATTTTTTATTTTTTTATGAGAATTTGAGAAACAAGCTTCTGGTAAAGCAAAGTAACTGAATTGAAGAGATAGAAATAAAACTGTATCCATCACTGGCATATTTATTGACGCAGGTTTATTTCCAACATAATTAATGCAGCCGACAACAGCAACATATTCAAACAAAGCATGGATATCCTGCACAAACACGCCCACAGACATGCTGAGTGTTGATCTCTTCATTACTGAGACTCCCTGTTGTCACAGCAGCCATCGCAGATGGTGCTTTCTATATGTCTGTCATCGCGAAGGAGTTCAATAACACCAGACGTATCAAGAGGGGAAAAAAAACATCTTGACAAAGACGCTCGGAGACACTCGGTGCCTGAGACATTATTTTCTCCACCGAAACCTCACAGAAGATGTCACGGTCCGGAACAGAGAGCAATCCGTGTACCTCAATATCCATGTAAAAAGAAAGGACAGGAAATAAGGTCATTAAAGAGGAAATGAAAAAGGCCAGAATTCAAACCAAGCAGCAACCATCCTTGATGTCATCAACCATCAGTAATGTCATCAACCATCAGTGATGTCATCAACCATCAGTAATGTCATCAACCATCAGTGATGTCATCGTTGGTTTGTGAACGTTATGAATCCTCCAGTTCAGATTCTGTCCGTCACCATCTTTGTTAGTTCAGAGCAGTTTGGAGCAGGAAGTGACCATATTTGGATGAACTGGGGGAGGAGCCAGCGGTGGATCTGACCGATCTGATTGGAAACCCGACGATATTAAGTCCCGCCCGCCGATAGCTGTAACCTGACTACACCACAGGCCTGTCAATCAAACAGAAGGAGTGACTTTAGCTAACAACACCGAGATAACTGATGGACACATTTTATTCACTTTGGATTTGATGAGAGAAGTTGAATGGGAGTCTATGGAGCCGGAGGCTTTTTGGAGCCGACCTCTAGTGGCATTCACTGGTATTGCAGCTGAAGACACTTCTGGATCAGAACCATTTTACAGACCTGAAGCTACGAACTCTTTTATATAGTCTATGGTTCAAACACAGAAAAATAAATGATTTCTTAAAAATACGTGTTTTGTGTCTAACTGCATAAAAACAACTGGAAATCAGTGCAGACGAATTTATCTATAGACGATGATGATCATTAAAACTCATAATGAGACGTTTAAATCCCTGCAGAGGCACGTAAAGGGCAAAAAAAAAATCTGTGAACCATGTCACAAAATACTTTCCCGTCTTCAATGTTTTTTGACAATTAGAAGAAATGTTTTTTTATCAACAGGGTAAAATCACATGTTTATTTATGTCGCTAAGAATAAAACAACGTTTACTCTCTTCAATGATAATTCCTCCCAACGAGCTGCTGACGTACGATGATGGAAATCCGGTTTGTAGATTTGCTTAAATTAAAGAAAAAAGTCTGCTGAAATCCAAATTACACATTTTGTCTCGACAGACTTTACAAGTGTGAACAAAAAGCACAGAAGGTCAAAAGCCGCGTCAGAGGACGTACGAGTTCTGCATAATGCATCTGTTAAAATTACAAATGCAGCACACACATTTCTGCAGCTGTATGTGTACTTAACAGACCTACTTTTTTGCATTTGTAAGAGGTCTGAGTGCATGCCTCGACTTTCCAAACCAAAGTGTTCTTTGTGAGGCTCTCTGAGCATCAGAAACAACATCATGTATCTGACAACATTACATGTTAGTATCCAAATATATTTTTTTACTTCCAGGAGAGTGTTGAAATGCACGGAGGAAAATGGTTGAAAATATAATGTAAAACAATTAGACTCAATAAATACAAAAAAAAGATTGAAAAGTTAGTCGACACAAAAAAACAACCCGTTAATGAACACAGAAGTGACTTTGATTGGTTTTAGTCTTTGACCTTGTGTCACTCGCTGACAATAAAGATTTTACCGAAGTGGAGATATTTCTCTCCAATGTTACGGCGAAATTTTCTTACAAAAATATCTTAATTCATAAAGTCTCAGCCTCTCGTTTATTATCTTTTTTCCCCTTTGTTAGAGTTCGTCTGATTCATAAACCATCTTTGACTCTTGACTTTTCTTTTCTCTTTGAAAGGGAAGATTTTTCTCATTCATCCAGATATGAGTAACGCCTCGACGTCAGAGCAATAAAAACTTTTCAAACACCGCTGAATGAAGCTAAATCATAATAAACAAAGATCTTCGACAAATTCAGAATTTCTACATAGATATAAAACGAAGGACGGACGACCCGTGAAAACCTAAATATTGCAGATGCGGTGTGTTTAATATTGTAGGACTAACCCTTAAACACAACATCAAAAGGGTCCGACAGTCCCGGCTGACGGCTCCGGTTCAAACGTCTTCTTTTCCTCTGGACGCCGCCGCTGACAGGAAGAACGTTGAGGGAGCAGTGCAGCGATGGCTCTGAGTAAATGTCAGGTGTCCACGCTCGTTTTTTATTTATGACGCTGTCAGATGGGCCGAGTCGGTCCCAAAGAGCAAAAACTGTTTCCTTGTTTTTCTGGGGTTTAAGTTTTGTTTTCTGCAAACTACAATTGAAAACCACCATAATGATGTTTTTTTGTTTTTTTTATCTGACAAATATTTGTTCCTAGAGTTTTAGCCAATAAATATGAACAAAACAATAACGTCTACACAGTCGCGCTCATCGTTCTCCTGATTTGTTGGACAGTTTTCCCCCAAATACTTCGGTTTTCGAAGTCGATTAGTCAGGTGATATAAATCCAGCAAACAGTGATTTCGTGAACAGGTGAACACACTTTGTGAAGGACTCGCTTCAGTCGTCGCTGTGATTACAGTCTGGAGACTCTTCGCGTTAAGGTTTGCTCAGTCGGACATCCAATCATGAACCTCCGTGACCTCTGACCTTTCTGTAAACATCAGCAAACACGTCACAACTTGTGAACTCGAGGCTCATAGAACATTTTGAGTTCTGCCATCGCGAATACCAGAGGAGGGCGCCGTTCATACGGACTCTTCTCCTGTACTTGGTAAATACGACCATGTTTGAACGCAGCGTCGGACAAAGAATGACCCCTGTAACCATGGTAACTGCACACAACAAAGAAGGTTACAGCTGTCGCGCTAAAATGCTCAGAAAATGTTCATAAAAAAACGCACGACACAAGTCAACTGTAGTTTTTGATGCGTGAAAACATTTCCTCAAAAGACTAAAGCTAAATCAAAATCTAGTGTTTATGTTGGAATAGATTAAGTTGTACTAATAAAGAAATTTATGAGTTTATACAGTATGTGAATGTGGAATGCCCAAAATAACAACAACAACAACAACAACAACAACAACAACAACACTGTCTTAATGTTCTGCAGGATGAAAGCAGTACTTCAATTTTCTGGTGCTCTCAGTAAAAACGTGTCTCTGCTGAGTCGGGCGCCTGCAGGTAACAGGTGTTCAGTCAGGACAAACAGATTACAAACTCAGGACACTTGGAGAATGTGTGTCGAGTGCAGCGGGGGGAAGCAAACATTACGCAAATGCAGACATGAGCGTCGAGCGCTTAATCCCTCCGTACGGTTCAAACCTGTCCGAATCCATTGTCTCCTTCGTGCAGAGCATTTCTGCAAACACTAGTCAACTGCAGTTTATATTCCATGAGAGAACTGATATTCTGATATGATATTTAAAACTGTAGAGGAGCTCATTTTTTATTCTTTTTCCAAGTGACATTTACTTTATTGCACTTTGGAGGAGTTGAAGTGTCGAGGCTGACATTTTCTTGTCGTTCAGTAAAAATAATGAATAATTTTATAATCAGAATTAACAGACACTCTGCCTGGAGTTATATAAATGACATAATTCGATAATTAAACATAATTAGGTAATCTGTTTTAATTTGCTTTTCGTCTATTAACCCAGCACGTGACCTACTACACTTAAAGTTGAGCTATCTGATTGTATTCATCATCTAATATGCTGCCCTACGTTAAAAAAAGCGCAGCATCTACATTTTTTAAAAGTTGAATTCAAATATATTTTTTGACTCCTTAACATTGAAATTATTATATCATCAAAAATGAAATTTTCTGGGGGGAAACAACGGCTTAAAACTAAACACAAACGGTCGTATCTGCGGCTAGCTAGTTGGCGAGATAGCTTTAGCTAAAGCTAATTTACTCAATAATTCTCCCTGTTTCTTGAAATTGAAAAAATTGTCTGACTGTTTTTCCAATAATATCGGCGGTGGTACAGTTTCAAAACACCAAAGGTCATATGGTGGTGAATGCCGATTGGTTAAAGAGCGCTCCACTCATTCCAAATTAAACCTGAAGTCTACGCCAAGTAGGAAGTAACTCCCTAGATATTTATGCAGTGAATTTAGGTCTAGTTTAGGCTAGACTAATATTTTTTTGGAGTTGTAGCCAACCATAAGGCTGTTATGAAGCCTAAAAAGTTCGGTATTTCGGCCGTCGCTATTTCTATTTCAGAGCCAGAAGTGACCATATCAGGACGAGCTGGAGAGCGACTGGTGGATTTACTGAAACATTTACTGACTTATGTATTTCAGGACAGAACTCAATTCTTTTTAAATGGAGTCTGTTGGAGCCCCTAGTGGCCCTCGGTGGTACTGCAGTTTCAGAGTTACAGTGTCAGTTTCGCCGAATGTTCTCTGACGTTGTAGTTCCAGTTTGATCGGTGTTGTTGCAGTCTGGCGGGATATTTATTTGTTGTTTTAGCTTTTAGTTTTTCACGTGTATTTTTGTACTCTGGCCTCTGGTAGCCTTCGACGGAGTCCGTGTACGTCTCTCAGTCCACGTGATCGATGAGCAACACGGCTACATGTCGCCCGGCGTTCACACTTCCCATCCCAGCACACTTCTCGTACACTCGGCAAAAAAAAAACCCACCGGTGCTGCTCGTATTTCACACATAAATACACACTTACAGAGATAGTTCTGGGTTGTGGGGACATGTCCCAGCAAGTGGTCTTTTAATTGCTGGTGCAGGGACAGTTTGATGGAAGAGTGCAAACGCTTCCCTGCATGCTGCCACGAACCTCTCCTGTGCATCTAGACTTTTTGACCCCATTAACTTTCTGCCTCGTACAAGAAAAGAGAAGAAGATGGTAGAAGTTTGATTTTATAGATTTAACATACATTTTTTATATGTAGAACCTCTATAATTTGGATTTTCTACCCAGCAGGACTGTTTCTTCATTATCTTCTCCGACTAATGTAGTCATCAATTCTTCTTCATACAATTAACTTTACGCTATATTAGACTCCATGTGAAGTGCACACAATCGAGACGGTTTTCAGATTCAGAGGCGAATTTCTTTATTGTCAACGACTACAAAGAAATTTAAAATTAAAGCTGTAGAAGTTATAAAATCTGATTAGTTATCTCTGTGTTTTCTTTCTGTCGAACTAAATGCAGCTAGATAAAAACTGGGAGTCTCCAAGAAGTGCACGATGTATGTTTTTGAAAGTGCTGCATACTCAATTACTGATCATGTAGAGCTGAAAAAATGTGTCAGTTGATGTTTCTGTGATGATCAAAAGTATTTTTTCATGCAAAAAAACCCCACCGGAAACAGATTTTCTTTGTAAAAACTTTCATTTATTTGGAATAATTTTAACCCAGAATAATTGAAGTTTGAAGTTGAAGCATTGTGAAAGGGTTGATTTAGTAACTATTACTATTACTATATTCTGGATTCTGGATTACTATATTCTGGATTTTTCTAACCCAATCAATTCATGGGGAAAATATTCAGCAGATAAGCCATAAGGGAAATAATCATTAGTTTATGATACATAGTAAAAGAAAAAAACTAAAATTTGTATTCAGCATTTTACCACGATAAGAACGTTTTCCTGATGTTACCTTTCCAATGCAGGACTTATACCAGTAACAGAGTATGTTTCCAGTGTTGTATCAGTAAGTGCCTGCTAAATTCCTGAAAAAATAAAAGACATTTGCAGGCTGAGGTTAAATTTCAGCCCTCTTTGTTCTGCACAGTGTGAAAGCAAACGTCATTACAGTTCAGCGTCGGGATCATCGAGTGAGAAACCAAAACAGAAGGTAGTCGTAGTTTAGCTCACACCCGACGACTGCAGCTGGAAAACTGGATTCTCTGTATTTCTGTTTGTCTCACACACACAAACACACACAAACACAAACACACACGCCCACACACACACACACACACACACACACACACACACACACACACACACACACACACCAGGCAATTTCTGCAGCTATTCTTCCAAACACCATCTCCCTTAATCCCCCTTCTTGTCAATCCACCATCATCCTCGGGAGAGAGAGCCTCTGGATGCTCGTCTGGAAAGGCCATCAGGTTTGCAGGTTCATAACAAAAAACCTAAAGTATGCTTTTAAAAGAGAAACTGATGGACAACTAAAACACAGAAAAAGCCTTGTCAGACCAAAATTGTGAGAGCAGGTCTCGACACTTTCTAATTGAATCTCCGCTGCAGGACGAGCAGCGATGCACATCGGCCGCGTTACGCTTTTTACACATCCAGACAAACGCAATTAACCTAAAGTGAAAGATGGAAAAAATAAAGATTTGATTCAGAGTCGAGCCACAAATGACGGATCATTCGGGAAGGTGAGACGGTGAAACGAGAGCGATGGAGGCGCAAATCGATTAGAGGAGAGAAAAAAAACAAAGCTTTTACAGACCGGTGATTATAACAGAGACATCGGCACAACTGATGACAGGACACCTCCACCTGCAAACAAAGTGAGCTTTTATTCTTCCAGGTATGAATGTTTAGTTTCATATTTGTTCAACTGGAAAGAAGGAAACACAGATGCACGTGTGCAGAGGAACACGCAACAAAGAAATAAACACGGAAAGTTGAAAAATGAGAAACATTTGGTCAACCTTCATGAGGACGTTTTCAGAGAAAACTCTTCATCATCATCATCATCACTGAGTTCCTCACGTTAACGTGACCGCTGGTACGTGAATATTTGTGATTTCACCACGATGGACCTGAAACTGGAGCAGAGAAACAGCAGATTTTGGGGAACAGAAAATGTTCAACACACCTGCTTACAGCCAAGTGTTCCTGAGCCCATGCAGTGATTTCCACTGAATCTTCTGTTCTGTGGTCGGGTGTGTTGTCAAGTGGGACAAGTCTGTTGCCATGGCACCACAGCTCAGATGGTTTGCAGTGAATGTTTTTCCTCAGAAGTCCTCAGAAGGTCCCGGTGGAACTCGGTGTTGACAGTCTGACTCTGGGGGACAAATTCACGGTGACACAATGAAAACCCACCTGGTGTCTCCTGACCTGACGCACCTTCTTCCGGCTCGGACAGTGAAGCTCCGCCCTCCCTTCGAAACGTGAACGTCACTCAGAACATCTCGCCCGGCTCGTTGGTTCATCGCCGTAGACTTTTTGAAGCGTTTCAAAAGTCTCTACAGTCGTCGCCGTCGTGCTATATTCGCCCAACATCCACCCCGACCTCCTCCTGCTGATTCCAGTTCATTAATGTAGCGCTTCATTTTTGTAAAACCGTGCCTGACGTTTTTCAGTATCTTTAGTTTTATTGCCTGTGTTGCCCTTGACGACACTAAAAGCCCAAATCGAGCGGAGATGCTTCACTTCAGAGTCAGACAGCAGGCAGCAGTCACACTGGGCAGCTCCCAGGTGGGACCGTTCAAATTGAAAAATGGAACAGTGAAGAAGAGTGAAATATGTTCTGGTGGAGTAAACGTGAAGCCAACCGATGGTGTGAATTTAAACTACAAATGACCTCAGGCTGCCTCCTCAATGTATGTATGACTGGTGGGAATACACACATGTGCGTGTTTATATACATGTCTGTCAGTACATTTTTTTTTAATTTTATTTCCCCACCGGGAGTCCAACCTTGTGCTTGAGACCTTTTGCATGTTCCAACTTCCTCCCCGTCTCCAGACAGCAGCGGCGACCTTACAAGATGTCGAGGTCGATTCATATTAATACTCGAGCTGCTCCCATTAATCCCCCAACGTCAGCGAACACACGCAGTCGCTTTTAACATCCGTGAAGAAGAAAATGGACCGTACAGAAACATTAACACCTGTCTCACACGGGAACATTTAATTTGATGTCATTCCTGATGAAGTTTTTCAGCAATTTTGTTTTCATTCCCACATAATAAAACTGTTCAAGAATCCTTTAGAAAGGTTTCCAACATTACAGATGGAGCGGACTATTGGGAGGATTAAGTCAATATTAATTGAACATTTTTGTAGAGTCCTTGAGTTGGCTGAACTGGAAAAAAAAATAGTTTGAATAACTCAAACAGTCTCCAACATTTCTTCTATTTTCTCTCGAATTCGAAACAAATTAGTTTCATACTTGGGGGACTTTAGAGGAAGTTATCAGGAAATTGACAAACTTTTAGGTGTTACAGAAACCCAACTGTCTATTTCTAATGTTGGCAGGCGTGGTGACAGAAAAACTGGTGGCGACCAACCGTGACGTCATTCTGTGAACTGAAGCCTCGAGTTTGGATTTTGCCATGTTGGTATTTTTAGCCAGAAGTGAACATATTTGGATGACCGGAAAGGTTTGTTTCTCCCAAATTTCACAACTTAATTAAAATCCGTGTTGGTGAGTTCTTTACCTTTTGCAGAGATAATCCAGCCACGTGACAGGTGTTGCTCATCAACATGCTGATTAAACAGCAGGATTTTCTGCACAGGTGGACCTCGGTCTGGTCATTATAAACGGTCGATCTAAAATGTGCATTTCCGGGAAATTTACAGCTAAACACCAGCTGAAGTTCAGGAGATTACGAGGAAAGTTCACAGGAAATGAGCTGGAAAGTTCAAGACCTGTAAAATAAAGCATGAAACACAGTTGGAGGTTATTTAATCTCACCATCTTGTGCATGCTTATTTCCTAGATCTGACATCTTCCAGCACAGAGTCATTTTTTAATTTCTATCTTAACTTTTCAGGATTTCTTTGTGTATTTATTCTCTGAGGAAATCATCTGTTGCTTCTCATTGTGCTGTTTCCTTTGTACCAACTCAAAGTCTTTCATTCGCCTTCTCTACATCTCACGGTTGAACTTGACGACCGTCACAGAGACGTGGACGAGTCTCAAAGATTAATTGACTGATCCTCCCCACGTCTGCGGCGCCGCGGTCGTCCTCACAAACTAATTCAGCCCTCTGTTTCTCATCATCGGTATTTTATTTAGCAGTAATCAACTTGAAAGGCTCTTCGCCGTTGTTGTTGGCTGCTCAAGTTCTGCTTTGACACTGTGTCCAATCGTTTCGTGGTTGGTCGGCGTTCCCTCTGAGCAATCACCATGTAATTCACATATATATGGTTTGTTATCTGAATGATTGCTCACCATCCGTTGAAACAAGCTCCATCCAGAGTCGTTCTGTACCTTTTTGTTTCCAGTTTGTCTCTTAACTCTCTTTTTACTTGAATAACTCTGTTGTGATGAACTCAGACTTCCACCTGTGATCGTTCAGCAGCAGCTCTTGCAAATGCAAATAAAAGCTGTTTCTTTTCAGGGATCGATAAAACCAGCAGTTTTAGTGTGGCGACAATCAAGAAGGGTAGTTTGAAAGTGAGATATTGATTACTGAAAAAAGAACTGCCGTGTTCTCTGACCTGACTCCTGCCTTTCGCCTTGTGTTTCCTCTTTTATTTTGAAACTCTCACATATTGTTGTTTTGCTTACTTCACTTCCTGCTTGTGTGATTATTTACGTGGCCCTGATTGGTTTCAACTGTCCCTCGTTGTCCTCCTCTCCCCCCGCTATATTTAGTCAGTGTGTTCCCCTCGTTTAAACCGGGATCATATCACACAAACTCAACTGGAATTTTAAACGATTTAGTCATTAGTAACAAATTTCCAGTGTCGGGCCCGAATACAAACGTATTTGGGAGCGTGACCAAACTGGGAAACCGAACGACACCCCCACGAAGAGTCTAGCACGGCCAAATGTTTTTGTTTTTATCTGCCAAGAGTGCCTCAAACATACAGCCTCTTTCACCATGATTGACAGCTTCTTGACCCTCCTCCCAAATGACACAGGAACTAAATGTGAATGATGATTGGTCGCGGTCATACTCGTAGTTTTGTCAGTCTCCCGCCAAAGACACGGCAAGAGTTTGATTTAATCTGACAGAGTTTGTGAAACACAAATATATTGTGTTGTCTGTCAGTCTCCTGTGATCGTTTCTGCTTCCCCCTTTGGTCTCCTGATATTCTTAGTTTTCTTAGAAGTTGCAGTGAGTCCAATCCAGCAAGGGGAGCTACAATTGTGTTGAGAACCCCAACCAGTCGAGGCAGATGCTCCGCCCTCCTCTGAGCCTGCTTCCGTTGGAGGTTTTTCTCCCTTCAAGGGGAGTTTTTCCCTCCTAGCTTACGTGGGAGTTGCTGAATTGTTGAGTTCCTCCATATGATGCTGTAAAGCTCTGTTGTAAGGACTTTACAGTGTTAAGTGCCTTGAAACATTTGTGGTTTCACCATAGACCTGAAACTGTCGCAGAGAAAACATCAGATTTTGGGGAACAGAAAGTATTCAACATGCCTGCTTTCAGCCAAGTGTTCCTGAGCCCAAGCAGTGATTTCCACGGGAATTGCAGTGAATATTTTTCCTCAGGCGCCTCAGAAGTTCCCGGTAGGACTCGGTGTTGACAGTCTGACTCTGGGGGACGAATTCACAGTCAAAGAAAACCCACCTGGTTGTTCTGCCCGGCTCGCTGCTGAAGATTTTGGTCACTTGCGGAGCAGACGCTAACCTTCTCGGGCTCTTTGTGTTGTCGTGTTTGCAGCTGAGCTTTTACTGAGATAACGATGGAGACATGAGTCACGCTGGTGTTTTGGGCTCGAGGGCCTCGGAGTCGTCAGAACAGACGGCCTCTCATCCGTTTCCAAACACGTCCGTCTCGTCTAATGACTTTACCTACTGTGACGTGTTTTTGAGAGTCGGCAGCAACGGAGATGCTGAGAGGAGGAAATGAAGGGGTGAGTGTGTGAAGGACGATTAAACTGAATGATTAAGCAACAAGAAAAAATGAGAATGAAGAGAGGATGAAGGGAGAGTGGAGAGGTAAAACTAGAAGAGCAAATAGAGGAAGGAAAATCAAGAGAACGGGGATGAATAAAAAAGGTAAAGAAGGAATAAAAGGAAAGATCAGAGGGAGGAAAGTGAGGGAGGTAAAGGAAATAAAGACGAGGATGATGGGAGCAAACAAGAAGAACGAGGAAAGAAAGGAGGAAAGAAATTAAACGAATAAATTAAAAGTACACAGGGAAGAAGAAAAATAACAGTTAAAAAGGTCACAATTGAATGATCTGAAAGGAAAAGTACAAATGAAAAGATTAAAAAGAAAAGAAGAAGTGGAGGACCGCAGCAAACGATTAGTAGAGAAACCAACGGCATTTATTCTTTAATAAATCACCTCTATTTGTTTCCACTTGACTTCCTGTTGGGCTTCTTGGCCGAGTTCACTCACCGTGTTGGTCGAGTTCATTCCTTGCGTCATGTTTCTGATGAATTACACCTTCAAACGATGACAGAGCTGCTCGGTCGTCCTTGTTTCAACACCTTGAACGCACGGGAGGAAGTGAATTAATCAGCGAAGTCTGGGTCGTAAATGCGTTATCGTGTCACGACGATTCATCACAGTCTGAATTAAAGACTGAAGTTTAAACTGCTGCCACATCTGCACTTACATTCTGTAAATAATACCAAAGAGTGTTTTGGGGACCTGATTTTGCCCTGAGGTTGGAAAACTGTGTGGCAAATGTGATGTTTGCGAACTGAGCTACAATAAATAATGCTCACCTGATAAGACAAGAAACAAAGCAAAAGAGAAAAAGGGAACAACCATGTGTGAAGCAACCATGACATCATCGTTGGTTTGTGAACGTTATGAATCCTCCAGTTCAGATTCTGTCCGTCACCATCTTTGCTAGTTCGGAGCAGTTTGGAGCAGGAAGTGACCATATTTGGACGAGCTGGGGGAGGAGCCAGCGGTGGATCTGACCGATCTGATCGGAAACCTGACGATACTACGTCCCGCCCACCGATAGCTGTAACCTGACTGCACCACAGGCCTGTCAATCAAACAGACACGCCCCCAAAAACAGGTCTTCTTGAATCTTCTTTTCTAATGAATGAGGGATTATTTTCAGATGGACCTCCAGAAAACTAATAAGAAGGAGTGACTTTAGCTAACAACACCGAGATAACTGATGAACACATTTTATTCACTTTGGATTTGATGAGAGAAGTTGAATGGGAGTCTATGGAGCCGGAGGCTTTTTGGAGCCGACCTCTAGTGGCACTCGCTGGTATTGCAGCTGAAGACACTTCTGGATCAGAACCATTTTACAGACCTGAAGCTACGAACTCTTTTATAAACAGTCTTTGGTTGCACTTGTTGAAAACACTAAGAGTTCAGTGTTATTTGTGAACACACTCTACCGACCTGCCCCAGTGCATTATGGGTCATCTCTTTCACTGCTGTGCCAATGATTGCACCAATAAAACAGCCTGTCAGACAGAGAACATGTTCCCAAGGTGTGTGTGTGTGTGTGTGTGTGTGTGTGTGTGTGTGTGTGTGTGTGTGTGCGCGTGCGTGCGTGCGTGCGTGTGTCTTGTGTGTGTGTGTGTGTGTGTGTGTGTGTGTGTGTGTGTGTGTGTGTGTGTGTGTGTGTGCGTGTGCGTGTGTGTGTCTTGTGTGTGTCACTCTTTGTGTTTGTCCCTCTGCTCTGACAGCGACACGCTGATTGGTGGGATGATGGATGAAAACAGGAGGATGGAGGGATGGTGAGGAAGAGGAGGAAGAGGAGGAAGAGGAGGAGGAGGAGGGGGAGTCTGTCAACACTTTGTGATGATGAACAGCTTCAGCTGAGAGACGTGTGATTATTACACTGAATGTTTACATGGACACACACACACGTTTCCTATGAAGTTCCTTTATTCTGCACGTTTTACGATAGTTTAATCCAACATCTTTTTGCACTTTATTATTGTATGTTGTTTTTATGACATAATGAACTTTAGATTCTCATCCATCGTGCAGTAAAATCAGGGAGGAACCTGTTGAATCCTTCTTATTATTGAGACATTTGGTTTTAACAGGAAACTTTCTATTATAAATGCATTATAACTGTTATATTTTACTAAATGGTTTTACTGATAATTACTTGTAGACGTAATTTAACGGACTGTTTTCATCGACATGACGGAGTTTTTTTTTTATTTTGGATTGAAACAGTTCATGTTTTGATTTTCTTTCTGAGATGTATAATTTTAGCAACTGTGGACAAAAAACAAGAATCTAATCAGATTAATAATGGCAAATGAAAAAATGCAAATGGTTACAATTTGCAACCAGGCTAGTGTTTTTAATATACAGTCGTTTATCGCACAAAACTTTAAATTTTTTGTTTGACTTCTCGTTAAGAAAAGAATGAACTCATTTTCTTTGGTTGTGTTTTGTACACGTCGCTGAGCTCCTCACTTCTGAAACCATAATACGTATCATCTGAATATTCAAAGTCTGACCTCATTATAGTTTCGAACTTTAAACTAAAACATGAAGGACATTTTCTTTTTGATTTTCTGGTTCTATCTTCATCTTCCATCTCAACTCCGCTCACGAGTGTTTACGTGCAGCCGTGTGTTGAACAAGCTCTCGTACTGGATCCTTCAACGCAGACAAGTAAGTAAAGGTCCTCGAGTCGTCGGCAGCGTCGGAGTCTGAGGATCCTCAGAGGTGTTTATGATTCAGATCGGATGTTTGTCACCTCATTTAATTGCAGCAGACAGATGGTTGACAGCGTTCAAATGCCACTTCTATAGTATAAACACTGAATTATTATGGTATGTGTGCTGCATGTGAGTGCGGTCGTCAGTGATGTTAGATATTTATTTTTAAACTGCAATGGAAAAGAAGAAGCTAGTTGGAGAAACTGTGAAACAGGAGCACCTCTAAATTAATTTTAATATTTAATTTTATGTAATTTAAAGAGAAGAATATACTTTTAATTTATAACCGTGTTTCCAAAAAAGTTGGGACGCTGTGTAAAATGTAAATTAAAAACAGAATGGTGTTGATTTGCAAATCATGTAAACCTGTATTTATTGGAAAATAAATTAAAGACAACATATCAAATGTTGAAACGGAGAAATGTTATTGTTTTATAAAAATTAAAAAAAGATACTCTTTTTGAGTTTGATGGTAGCAACAGGTTTCAAATAAGTATGGACAGGGTCAACAAAAGAGTTTAGAAGGAGCATCCCAGAGAGGTGGAGTCTTTCAGCAGTGAAAGACTGTGTGGGCAAATAGTTCAACAATCTAAGAATAATGTTCCTCAATGTAAAACTACAAAGAATTAGTGGATTTCATCGTCTACGGTTCATAATATCATTAAAAGATTCAGAGAATCTGGAGAAATCTCTGAACACAAGGGACAAGGCTGGAAACCAATATTGGATGGTGGTGATCTTCGGGCCCTCAGGCAGCACTGCATTAAAAACACACTATTCTGGAGTGGAAATCACTGCATGGGCTCAGGAACACTTGTGGAAACATTGTTTCTGAACATAGTTTATCGCTGCGTCCACAAACGCAGGTTAAAACTTCACAAACAAGAAAGCAGATATAAACATGATCCAGAAACAGGATAATATTGTCTGACATCATCATACATACATCAAACCTTCCTCACATGTCCCCGACTGAACTGAAAGGTAAACGCCACCGGGTTGAAAGATTGGTAAACAGATGGAATAAAATTTTTTAGGTTATCGTCACTATGCTTGTAATAAATGAACTGATATTTTTTTTATCGAACAATCTGGTCCAGACAGCTGCTCCCTGCCCGCGAGGTGTGTTGCTCTGCACCTGAACCCATGTTGCTTTGACGACGTGGGTTTTAAATCCCGTCGAGTCACATCAATAAAAACCGAGTGCGACGTAGAGTACGTGAGAAAGACAGGTCGAGGAGCACGTGGCTCTCGTTTTCTAGATGAAAGGCACTTAAAGCTGTCAAAACATTAAGATTTAGATGAATTAGACGTCGTAACCCTCCCGCTGCCTCCTTCCTCTCCCACACACACTCATGTTCAGGATTGGGGGGAAAAGGGGCGGGGGAGTGGGGGGTGAGACTCATTTCACCTGCTGACAGTCCCATTTCCTTCCATCAGGAAGTGGGACTCTGTATTTTGTCCTCGTAAATATTTAAAGCCGTCTTTTTCTTCATAAAATCTTCTTTTACGGCTTTGCGTTAGCTCTAGCATGTCGAATGCATAAGATTTGCAGTAAATTGAAATTGCAGCGAGTGACGTTTGTTTGTGAAGTAAAGTTTGCGTTTAGTTCAACGGTGAATTAGTGGCATCGGTCAACAACACATTCTCGATCTTTGAGGGAATTGAGCACAAGAATCCAGTCCAAAATGGAGGAGGCTAATGTAGCAAATTAGCTGTTAAGTTTCAAGTTTAATTGGACCTCCTCTGTGATTAAATGACACATGAGGTACAAATACTTTCGAGAGTAAATATATGCAAAACTTGTTGTCCTTTCAGCAACTGAGCCAATGCGCTAACTGATTTAGCGGCATCATGTTTCCTGCTAGTTTCCTCTGCGTTTTTTCTTATATTTGAAAAAAAATAGGTCAATTAAACACATAACTAACTGTACGAAAAATATATATATTCTGATACACAAAAGAGTTTGTTTTTTTAATGATTTCTCTTAGCACATTTTTGGCGTACTTTTATTCGACAAAATCATGTCCCAAACATTTTAGACTGGAATCCATCCATGTTATTTAGTATATTTTAGAGCTGGCTACGTGACTGACAGCCGTGTCTGGAGGTCGCGACTGAAGCTGCAGCTCGTAGCGATTTCACTGACGAGCACTCAGATCGAAGGACACGATAAGTCAAACCAGCTGCTCACGTCACGTTTTCAACTCTTTACCTGCACAGTTTTTCCCCTTTTGATAAAAAGCTTTGGTTTCAACGTTTGACATGTCACATGCTGCTCACGCTAACCTGACTCGACGATGTATGAAACAAAATTGACTTTGCGACAGTTTTTAAACGGTGCACATTTTGTTGTAATTGACGGGGCGGTCGGGAACCTCGGAGTGAAGCGACGCGGCTGCATCTGTCAAACGTCTGAAATCTAAACTACTCGAGGAGATGAGATGAGCGGGGAGGGCAGCTGTTCCCTCATCTATTACAGCTAATTAGCTTTGTGTGTGGGGGCGGGAGGGCGGGGGAGGGGGTGGGGGAGGACTGTAAGCTAATAGCTTTGTTCTTAGACGTCCCACATGCTATCAGCCCTCCTGTTTTTCTCCACATAATGACGGCTGTAATGAAGCTAATTAGCATGGCGTCTATGTCAGGATTGTGTGGTGATTCCTGTAAACTCTGATTCCTCGGCTCTAATTTCTGCTCTTTAATCGGTTCAGTGGAAACCATCCGTATCAAACATCGTATTGGTCGGTACAAAAACAAGCTCCGCGTCTGACTCCGCCCACTTTCTGCAGCAGCTGTTTCCACCTGATTTTTACGTTCCTCTGTTTAATGTTTAATAACGTTCTCGTGGAAACGTCACAGTTACTGTTATCGGTACACATTTATGTTGTTGGTCGTACGGAACCAGTTCAACCTGCACATGAAAGCAAATAATGGGGATTTATTCCAAACATGCAAATCACACTTCTTTTACAGGAGTTTGACTTTGAAGGAGGAAGTTTGAAAGTTCACTGATAAACTCTGAATAAATTAGTTTCCTGCATCTCAGTTCTGTTAACTCGCATGAGAGATGCACTTCACAGCAAAATGACTCGTAAAACAGGATCCAACAGGGACACCGTGATGCAGATGGAAAGCAACGTTCAGTTCCGGGGTTGAAATGAAGAACATCGTCTTACTGGTCGAATTAATTAAAAATCTGATGACTGGCGCTAAACCCATTTGTCTGAAAATTGATTAGATTGAGAACAGCTCATGTTTCTGAATAACACGACACATGATGTGTTCAAGCGGTTTAATAAAACAGGCTGGAGAAAAGAGTCGGGGGGGGGGGGGGGGGGCGCTGCGAAAGGAGGAGGGGGATTATTGAATAAAGGAAGAAAATGACATCTAATTATCCGCCGTTGAAATAACAGGCGGCTCGTGATGGAGATGTGAGTGAATGAAAGAGGCTCATTGGTTGGATGTAGGATCACTGAAAATCAAGCCGTCCCCTCTGGGCCATTAACCAGGCAGCGAGCGGCTCACGAAACCCACCGGCGTGCACACGTTGGGCAACGTTTATCACCAACAACGAGGTGTAAAAACTTCCCGTTAAAAATTCACCAAAACACAGTGAAATTTTTTTTTTTTTAAATACGCTCGCAGTAATTGGCAAAGTCAGTCGGTTCACATTTAATTTAGTCCAACACGAAGTGATTAACGGGAGCGTGCCCACCGCAAGGCCTTTACCGGTGGATGAAAAAAAAATGATTAGAAACACCAGAGAACAAATAAAGGAGAAAATCAATCCGCTGCTGCTGATGATTAAAGAGAAACAGAATCTGTGTGAGTAGGTATTAAAGTAATTATCAATAGATGTGGCCTGCATGGGTGTGTTTCAGAGACCCATCAGAGATGTGACGTATTAAATTCCTGAAGGGAAATTCATTCATTCATTTGCTCTTTTTAGACTGAATTATGTGTTGTGTTTGAGTCCTAATATCTACTGAATGTCCAGAAGGAGGAAGTTTATCTAACAACACTATCACGAATTGTGGAAAACATTTATTGACTTTGTAATTTCAGGAGAGAACTTGATGCTTTTTAAATGGGAGGTTGGTTTTCTTTGGAGCCCCCAGTGGCCCTCGGTGGTATTACACATTAAGGCACTTCTGCATCGGCTTCACTTTTCAGACCCGGAAGTTACGTTCACTGAAGACATCGCCACGTTTCTTTTACGTCGCTTTGGGTCGGCTACTTTCAAACGTGATTTCAATATTTCTTTATTATTTTTATTTCAGTTCCTCCACAAAACATCCAATGAACCAACAGTTAACTGGATGTTGAGGCTCCATCAGCTGCTTAAACGCCTGAAGACAGATCGACATCACCTGCTACATCCCGAAGGCACAACGTGTTTCTACCGCTGCTGCTTCTCTTTAAAACCACCTTCATCTCCTCCTCATCCGTCAGCGTGACTTCATGCAGACTGAGACCAAGTGAACAAACCTTATTTAATAAAACTCACGATGAAAGGTCGCCTCGTTTCTAAATGAGTCACCTGAACTGAGATGAGACGTTTTATTTTGAAACATTTTCCAGACGTTCGTCCCGTGATGTTAAATCTAGTCTTTTTTCTGTTTCTCTTTCACTCAGTCTGGTTTTTATGTTTCTATGATGAACGCTCACCTGCAGCCACTTCACTAATCAGCCCTGCAGAGAGAGAGTGTGTGAGTGTGTGTGTGTGTGTGTGTGTGTGTGTGTGTGTGTGTGTGTGTGTGTGTGTGTGTGTGAGTGAGTGTGTGTGTGTGTGTGTGTGTGTGTGTGTGTGTGTGTGTGTGTGTGCTCTCCACTCTTCATCTGACAGCATGTCTTTGGGCTCTTTCTGTCTCCCCGTTTGTTTGGTTGTTTGTTTTAGAAGTTTTTTCCTCTGGCTGTTTGTTTGTTTGTTCTTTGTCTGCTTGTTGTTTGGCTTAAAGACTCTCTGTTGTTCCATCTGCCATCTGTGTGTTGAGCTCTCAGCTTTTCGCTGAGTCGTGACAGCTGTCAGCCGTGCACACGTGAACACTGTTGCGTTGCACCGCTTCACTCCGGGGAGCGATGACGACGACGATGATGATGATGAAGAGCAGACGATACGAGCAAAGAATGTAATTAAACATGTTCTGGGCACTGTTCATACGGACTCTTCTCTACACGGTGAATACGAGCCGAGCTGAGGAAGACGTCTGCGGTCCAATATGTTCCGAATTATTAGCTAATTATTTTAATGACTTTTTACTTTAAAGGACTTTTTTTTTTTAGCTTCTCTCGTCTTTTCTGTTCCGTGTTGTTTCCCATCGACGTGGTCGTCTGCTTCTCCGTCCCCGGAGTCTGAACCAAACGTGGAGAAGCAGCGTTGAGTTTTTATGCTCCACATATCTGGAACAAACTCCCAGAGCTGCAGCGCTCACGTCTTTAAAATCTCAAGACTTTTCTGTTTGCTATAAACTAAATAATGACTCATTTCTCTACTTTAAATGTCGTATTTCCTTTTTTTTTTTTTTTTTTTTCTTTTGAACTCTTTTTATGTTTGTTTGGTTTTTTTTAATATAAAAAGCATTTTAAAATGTTGATATGTAGCATATAAACAAACTTGGAGTTCGGTTCAGTTTGAACGACACAAGTTCACAGAAAAGCGACTCTTTTGTAAAGTTCTCTAAATGTGAATGTAAAGCTCAGCCGCACCTCCTTTTTGTTTTCTTCTGCTGATGCCGACCCTTTCTTACAAGCCTGCTGTCCAGTAATATGATCATCAAACAAACCAACACCGCTCCCCGGAAACTCTCCCTGTCGTCCTGGTCCTTTGTTGGGAGTCATCCTCAGTCTTCTTCACGCTGGAAATATCCGACTCGACAACAAAGACGGTTAAAAGGAAGAAACGGACAGCGGAGGAAGGAGTGAAAGTTCAGACGTTAAAAGTCTAAAGGCTGCAGAGGAGAGGAGCTGAGAGCAGGAGAGGGAGCTCATTACTGCCGGAGAGACGAGCTGCGTGTCTCTCAGACTGATTGATCCTCCACGTCGGGGCATTTACGCCGCAGGAAACCCCAAACGGGCTGAGCGCCGCGGGGCTCAAACCACCGAGACGCTCCTTCTATTAAATTGAGCTTTTCAAAGCGTGTGTCGGTAAAACTGCCCGTCAGAAACCTCCCAACCTGCAGAAGGTCTTCAGTCCACTTTTTAATTCAGCTCTCAGTGTGCAAATATGGACCAATCACAGAAGTGCACACAGGAGAAGGTTTCCAACTGGCTGAAGTAAAACATTCCCAGAGGAAATGATAGAAATACTCAACAACTGGAAGAACCAGGAAACGTAAGCAACCAATCCCCAAGATCAGATTTACAGGATGTCAACAAGTTCTAGTTAAAAGTAACGACTAATAGTTGGGTTTCCAATCAGATCGGTCAGATCCACCTCTGGCTCCTCCCCCAGCTCGTCCAAATATGGTCACTTCCTGCTCCAAACTGCTCCGAACTAGTAAAGATGGTGACGGACAGAATCTGAACTGGAGGATTCATAACGTTCACAAACCAACGATGATGTCATGGTTTCTTCACACTTGGTTGTTCCCTTTTTCCCGCTGAACAACTGGACAGATGAACATGTGTGTGTGTGTGTGTGTGTGTGTGTGTGTGTGTGTGTGTGTGTGTGTGTGTGTGTGTGTGTGGTAGGACTAACGAAAGATACTGACAGCGCCGTATTGATTTTATTCGTGTAGTTCAGGCAGCTTCTAAGACTTTTCACTCTGAGGTTTCCTGAATTTCCTGCAAGCGTTTGTCAGAGGAGACGTTTTTATTTTAAGTTTAGAAGAAGAGAGATGAAACATTATTGATCGAGCGTTGAAGCTGAGACTCTGCAAATATGAAGGAAAAAAAATCATATTTCATATTTTACATTTACCATCCTCGTAAATGTCATTTTTAATGAGATCACAGGCTTTTAATGTTTAAAGAATTTCCTGCAGTTATTTATACGCCCATCACTTGTCTCTTGGTGACTCTGAGCACTTTATTAGGAACAGCAGACTAAGACGGATCCCTCGGCTCTCAGTTTTTGATGAGATGTTGGAAACCTTCCTCTGAGATTCGGCTCACGATTCATCACATCATCTCTTCAGATCTGTCGGCTGCACATTCGCGCTGCCAATCTCCCGGTCGGCCACATCCTGAAGAAGTCCCGCTGGATTCAGAGCAGCTGAAGTCCACTGAACTCACCGTCATTGTCACGACACCAGTTGGACTTTTCTTCGTGACCTGCTGCCTCTGATCCGCCAGAGGAAGTAAATGAAAAAAAGATTTGGGTTCGAATTTTTCAAGCATATATTTAAAAGTTGGCTGTTTTTGGTTACGA
Source organism: Embiotoca jacksoni (assembly GCF_022577435.1). Taxonomy (NCBI): domain Eukaryota; kingdom Metazoa; phylum Chordata; class Actinopteri; family Embiotocidae; genus Embiotoca; species Embiotoca jacksoni. The sequence continues at coordinate 492,314 of NW_027185408.1, forward strand.
AACGTAATGATTCTTGTCACGTTAGCACATTGGTCTTGAAGTGTCTGAGTGACGGGATAAAAGGGGGAAAAAACAGCAGGTGAGAGACAATAATTTGATGCTTTCACACTTTCCTTCTTTGGACCAACAGTTGAGGATGGCGCTTCGGACCAAAACACCAAAATTTGTTCCGTCCAAAAGAAGTGGTCTGAGCCCGGATCAAACTGATCCATGGTCCGGTTCATTTACAGAGTCAAAAGACGCGTTCTGATATTCTGGTCCAGACTCCCGGGCAGTCGGAGGAAGTTATTGCAGAATATCATCAATTATTAAACAAAAGAAGAATTTCGACCTGAAAACACCTCGTTGTTTTCTGTCGAATCTTGGAGATTGTTTTCAAAAAGCTGTATGTTTCTTGTATGAGGAGTTTTATCATGACGAAAGTTACATTTTGAATAGCTGAGCTCTAGTGGTGGTATCGATATCGACCCGGAGAAGCGACACTGTGAGGTTTCCCTTGTTAAGTTGGAGAAAGGTTGGGTCGATGGTTCGAGGAGACCGCTGTTCACTTCCTTGTTTTTTTAAGAACCATTTTTGCTGTTGCCATGACAACAGAAACTGCAAAAAGTTAAAAGGAGGTAGCTGGTTTTAGCTACAACGTGGTTCGAATGGTCGTTTATGTTGAGTAATGAGAGTCGTAACAAACGAGACTCTGATTTCTCTGCAATCAATATTTTTTCCACTGGCCTCTAAATTTAAAAGTTGCGGGTCAATCTGATCCACAGACTGGATATAAAAGAGTTCGTAGCTTCAGGTCTGAAAAATGGTTCTGATTCAGAAGTGTCTTCAGCTGCAATACCAGCGAGTGCCACTAGAGGTCGGCTCCAAAAAGCCTCCGGTGCTCAGTCGTCTTCTTTCAATCTGGACGTCCAGGACTCACGTCGAGACACGTAGAAACGTCTTTCCTGACGTCTCTACTCCCTCCATCTCTGCTTTCTTTATTTTTGGCCTTGACACCATCTTCTGATCTGTGGTCACTGTTTCGACAAAAGATGGAGATATGATTGGCAGCATGTCTATAAATATATATCATAAATATATAATATAAATTATGGGCTGCACACACGTTCAGTTTCCAAGCAAATATAATCCAACAAGTTGCAGCTCATCTGTCATCAGGAGGGCAACACGAGCGGTCAGGTACCACAGCTCAATAAATAACTAATAAATATGGCGAAGCGTCTCTTGTTTCTATGACGGCAGACGACGCTGACATCATTTCCTGCAACAATCACCATAACAACTACCTGTTTAGCCCGAACCCAAACCTAAACCGGTGATTTACATAATGAAGACCTGCTGCTAGTGACTGGGGAAAGACAGATTTATGTCCCTGCAACATTAGTAATACAAGTAGAGACACACACACACACACACACACACACACACACACACACACACACACACACACACACACACACACACACAGCACTGACCCCGAGGCGAGCTGAGAGCTGTGAAGGCAGGACCGGTGCTGGTGTTGCATTAAGCTGTAACACCTTGTCAAAGCAGGCTGGTCAACCTGTCAGAGACAGTCACACACACACACACACACACACACACACACACACACACACACACACACACACACAGTGAGCTCCTGTGTCAGTGTGATTAAGGCATCTTGACTTGTAATCAGTTTAATGAGGCAGCTGAAAAGGCCACTCGCTGGTTTACCGGTCAGATGGACGAGCCGGTGGATTCGCTGTTTTAAGGCTGCAGGGATGAAACCGTCTGCGGCTGTGAAACCTCGGCAGTCGATCGCGGTCTGAAGACACGTTAATGAAGAGAGACGATGCAGATATATCCATGAGAGTCCCCGCTGTTCATCACCAGCAGCTGCAGTAGTTTCAGTTGTCTGAACACTGAAGCAGATTTTAAATTATGTTCAACAACAAATTTTTAAAAGTCAGGTTGATTCTTAAAACGCCTTTTTTTTTATTACACTGCGCAGCAAATCAAACTGATAAAGCAATAATTGTTATACTTATAACATTTCAGTTCCTGCCCAAACCCGCCAGCTCAGCGACTTTAGCCAATGCATTTGTTTTTATGATTCTTTTATTTCACGGAGAGACTGGATTAGCGTCAACCCCCGAAATCCCACCATGGTGATTTTCGGGTTAAGGTTAGACCTCTAGTGGCACTCGGTGGTATTGCAGCTGAAAACACTTCTGCATCAACCTCATTTTTCAGACCTGGAAGCTACGAACACTTTTATATCCACTCTATGGTGTAGATGTTCCTCTGTTTGGTTTCCAACAAAAGAGTCCACTGAGTGTGTGTTTGTCCAGTTGAGGATGACGTCACGGTGCTGACACTAATGTGCCGTCGCTACGACGACCGGCTACACCATGGCGGGTTCTATCTGTAAATACGAAATCCAGAAATTAGAGTCGAGTTAAGTCGTACAGAACACCGCCGGAGCTTTTTAAACCAGCCGCGTTGACAAGACTCCATGAAGCTGGCACAAACATAAACAAACACACACAAACATAAACAAACACACACAAACATAAACAAACACACACAAACACATAACACAGCTCACATCACGTCCCTGTGTGAGTTCTCCAATGACATGCTGATTTATTCATTACAACTGGAGCACGCTGATGGGAATCCTGTGAGAGTGGTGTGTGTGTGTGTGTGTGTGTGTGTGTGTGTGTGTGTGTGTGTGTGTGTGTGTGTGTCCAGGTAAGTGAAGATAATGGAAGATAAGAGGATTCATTTTTGGTTGTCTGTCGCTGCATCCTCAGCGTCCGTGCGCTGAGTCGGCGATGTTGAGGCGTGACGCTGCGCTCGGACCTCCAGTGGATTATTATCATCAAGCAAATTATCATAAAAAAAATTAAAACAGCAGCCGGCAGTAAGTTATGCAGCCTGAGGAGAGTAAATGAAGGTTTTTCTTCCCCGACAGAAGAGTTTGGATGATATTCTGTCTGCGGGTGGAAAAAGCCTCTCAGACTGCAGGAGAGGATGTTTTAGTTTCAGTTTCCCCGCCGTGCCGCTGGGAGAAATGATCTTCCAACAGCATTGTGATGACGGCGTTTGAAGACAAGAGGAGGAGCGGTGCTTATCTTAATGTGAACAGACTGTAATCACAGCAAGGAGTGGGCGGAGCCAAGACAACACAAACCCCCAATAAAAGGACACAGCAAGTATGAGCCACGACCATGACGTCACCGTTAGCGGAAAACCTTGACGGCACCACAGGCTTGTCGATCTAACAGCCCCGCCCCCCCGAACACAGCTTCGTTTGAGGCCTAATATTAAATTCAAACTGCAAGCAGTGATATGTGAGGCCCTCGCACGCTGCACGTCGGGGAGCCGGCGGCCCGACCCGCTGGATCTCCATATTCCCGCTAGCAGTTTTAATTTTTTTCTCAAACTAGTTCCTTATTCTTCTTGAAAATGTGTTTACTTTTTTTGGCGACTTTAACATCTTCACAAACTCCTGAAAGTTAGTGCCTGACACATGTTTCATGAGGTTTGGAGCATCGTTTGACCTTAAACATCAACTTCCTGTGTCACGGCCAAACATCAAACTTAGCCCCATCGTCCTGGCTATACTATATACTATATAATATATAATATATAATATATAATATATACTCTATACTGTGAACAAAATACTATATACTATAAACAATATACTATATAATATATACTATATACTTTACACTATAAACAATATACTATATAACATATACTATATAGTATATACTCTACTATAAACAATATACTACATAATATATACAAAAATGAATTTTGGGTCACTTTTTGGATGACATACTTTGGATATTTTGGAGGACTTTTGATCACTTTTTGGAGAATGATCTTTTTCTGAACTCGCCCTCTGTGAACCATGTGTAATACCTGAGCGGGGCTTGAATCCGTGTCTTCATGAGATATGACTGTTTTCGGCGCCGGAGAATGAGTCGCAGCAGGAGAAAGAGTTTCACGGAGTTCACTCAGGGCTTCCAGTGACTCAACCTCAGTCTGGTTAACTCAACAGGTAAAAGATTCTACTTCACCAAGGTTGATATTAATGGTTCAGATTCCACCTGTTGATGGTGATTCAACTTTTAGTGAAGTTGAAACGTTTGGAGAAATTGAAAAAGTTTTGCATACACTACACATTACAGGAAGATATTTAATATCACTGCAGACCCCCTTGAAGACATGTATATCTACTATCCAAAGAATGTCTGCGGCAATTTTGGGCTTCGCTGGGGGAATCCCGAGGTCCTCCACAGTGAGCTGCAACAGACTGGGTACTGGACTGACTGGCAGCACTGAACGGGAGCAGGAACAGGAACAGAGACAGACAGACAGACGGACGGACGGGTATGACTGGCAGTGACAATCTCTCACTAGCAGTATGGACCGACAACTCATGACTGCAGAAACCGGGTTGATATAGTCTGGTGAGGTGATCAGTGGAATGAGCCACCTGCAGGTGGTGATTGGGGAGAGTGGTAGCAGCTGCTCCGACCGGTGAGGGGCGTGGCCATGGGAGGTGACAGGAGGCGGGGAGAGGAGGACACAACACATGGGGACACAATAACAAACAGACAAGGGAAAGACAGAAAACATGAGGAGAAGCGACTGGGGACCAAACAGAGGGAGACACCTGACAAAATGCAGTTAAAAATAGGGAGCGGTCTCTAAATTGTTTTACAGTCCAAGGAAGTGAAAATCTACTTTTCTTCCCAGGAGCTCGTCTGATGTGGAGCAGCAGCGTCCCGGGTGCAGCTACATGAGAGTTTCATTATACCGAAGGTCTGATTTTATCGATCGGTCCTGTGTGCGGCTGCTTCTCGACAGCTCACGCTTCGGCAGGCAGATACGAGTGGAAGACAACGATATAATTGAAATACATTAACAGTTAAAAAAAAATAAAGGAGGCCCGAGGTATGAAGCAATCTGGCATCCGGCCAAACTTTCATCTATTGAACGGACGGCGTGTGTCTGCGGGCGCTCGACCATTTCCTGCTTTAGATTCGGTATTGTTCACAGGAGGCATTTAGGAATCACTGGGTTGAAGATGATGTTCATTACCTGCCGGGGGGAAAGCCCTATTGATCTGTCCGCTACCTTTATGAAGCAGAATGGGACTTAAATCACCCGTCCGGCTCCGAAGCCACATGATTACTCTTTTTCTGTTTGTCCACGTCTCCGTCTGCTCCTCTTCTGCTCACAGCTTCATGTCCACATTTGTCCCCGTGTCTTCTGGCTTCTCTGTTTACTTGTTTCATTTTCTAGCCTTGGTTATGTTTAGTCTCCACTGTCTTTGCACATCATATTTAAGTAAGTGAGCGCTACCCTCCGTCTTGACCAAACGTCCGTTATGAAGCCTCCAGTTCAGATTCTGTCCGTCACCATCTTTGCTAGTTCGGAACAGGAATTGACCATATTTGGAGGAGCTGGGGGAGGAGCCAGCAGTGGATCTTGTTTATCGTATTTTATCCCTCTTGGGTTGAAGTAGACGGATCACGTGCTTGAACTTGAAAATAAAACCACATAACTATAACAGTAAGACTTCTGGTCCGAGTCCAAAGAAGTTTGCTTCGTACATCCTGAGTCTGACGTTGACTTTAGCTAAAAGGAATGAGGAATTTTTAAGCAGTTTCTTTGTCTCCTTTTGCTGATTTTAATAACTTCTCTGATTGTTAAACGTGTTCTTTGACTTTGATTGTTGTTATTTCGCCTGCAGTGATCAGAGGGATCCTCAGATCAGGTTCATCAGGAACAATCTGCTGCACCTGTTGTGTTCCTCCATCACCTGGTGGTAATCAGCCTGGATGGGAGGTTTGTGTGTGTGTGTGTGTGTGTGTGCGTGTGTGTGTGTGTGTGCGTGTGTGTGTGTGTGTGTTAATATTTTCAACTGGGTTTTAAGGTTTTCTAGGTTTATTTAAAAGAGGAACGCTGATCCACTCTGTGAACGTTTTTATAACTTCATTTTGCCTCTGATTTAATTTTCTTTGATTTTCTTTTGTTTGTTCATTTTATTCTCAAATGTTTGCAGCCATAAGTGTCCAAGCAGAGGAGCAAACATTTGCACAGTACGTCCAACTCTGATTCAGATTCAGATAATGTCAAAATATGACCGTCACCTTTTTTTATGTTGAAAGATTTAAATACTCTGCTGACTTGATAAATCAAGTGACTTGTTGGATTTATCTTTAAAAGAGGAAAAATGACACACGACAACACTCGGTGGAATTTATCTCCGGCTGCACCTGTCAAGGAATGAGAAAAAAAACGAAATAAAAGAAGAGAAATTGAATGGACTGGAATGTGCTTCTGATTCACATAACGCCATTGTCACGCTTTATCAGTCACTCACAAGCACGTCCACGCCGGGACAGCTGGTCGAGCTGCAGCTGAGGAAAATATCACCGGCGGAGAGCGACTATCTCGCCGCCACACCTGAGCGGCTCAGAATTAAACGGACGGTTTGGCTAAAAGGTTGAGAGTGTGGTTTTTATTCAGGTTGCTGAATAGAGAATTTACAGGGTCCCCGAATTATTAGAAATGACTTCACGGTTGGGTTTTTTTTAGCCACAATATCCATAACCGGCCTGGAGCAGCATGTCACAGCCACACATCCACCTGAAACTGTGAATACATTTTTTTATTTATTGACTCGTTATTTTAATAAAGAACATTCACTGTGTGATGCCCGCCTCTTCCTCATCATCCCGATTGTTCGCCTGCTCTTCCTCCTCTGGCCGACTGCTATCAGAGCCGAGCAGGACACGGTGAGGCTGGCAGGAGACGGACCAATCCAGAAACTCTGCTCCGACCTTCCTGCTGCACCGCTCACGCTTTTTCAGTCTTTTTTTTTTTTCCATCTATGCATAATACTTTCTATCTCCTCTTTCATTCGTCTACAAAATCAGATTTTGTTGAAGCCATCAAAAACTCTAGCAGTCTGCACATAAATATTAATTTCATTCTGTCTGAATAAATACAATAAACTGCTCATCTGACAACATCAAGTTTAATGTGTCCTTGGTTCTACAGGTCAAAGGGAAAATACAGTTTTCACTCCAGTACGTTTATTTGACAATTTCAAATACTGTCCTTTTAAAATAACCTGCTGCCTCATCATTAATCATGAAGTTCAGCACTCATAGTTTCTGAAAGGAGATAATCAAAGTGCATTTTTCTGACATTTTCTCTTTTATGTTTTAGATGGAGTTTTTATCTAAATACATGCCTACAGCTCAAAGAAAAGCAGATGTGGTTATTATAATTATACTTGTTGTAATGTTTTACATTATCTAACAATGTTTTTGTCAAATGGACAAATAAGAAATAGCCTAAATATGAAAACAGTTCACAGCAGAAGTTTGATTTACTGTCAATCAGTCTCTGCTGTCGGATGATGTCAGTATAAAACATAATAGACTCCATATGTCATATATATATAAAAATCACAGGGGAAAGCCACAAAGGACTCTACAGGATCTTCTATGATTGGTGGGGACATTTTTCCGAGCGAACTGATTGGTCAGAAGGCATAATGGGAGTTATTGGTCGTTTGTCTCCGTTACCAGGACATTCGTAATTAAATACACAGATAGAATCTGTGATTTTGGTTTGATTGAACCAGAATCAAACCAGGACAATAGAAGAAAATCTAAAACTCAATGAGGCTTCAAAAACAGCTTCTCTGATAAATCCGTCACGAGAAACATTCGTATGCATTTTGTTTTTTGAAGTTTTCCTGAAATTCAACCTGGTGGTAAAACACAGTAAACACAGTGTGCTGCTTGAAAAACGTTCAGTCATAGCTAACGGTGCTAATAAACAACATGAGTAAACATGTTGCATCATAAACATCTACAGGGCACTAATCAATGTTATTGATCTGCAGCGTGATACAGGAGAGAGTGGAGAGCTGGCACGCTTTGAGTTGGAGCTTTTTACTTTCAAACCCGTCATGGCCTGTTTCTGATCAATACGGCCTCTTTAAACTGTCTCAGATGCATTCATCATGGAGGTCAAACAGCGCTACTTTATATTAAACCCCTCATGATCAGCACTTTTAAAGACCTCAGATATAAAGAGCGATGCAGATATATCCGAAATAAAGTGCCAGTTTGTGATTTGTGTTGAAATAGAGGCGCTGAATTGGCTGTGAGCACTTTTACATTGATTACAACTCTTGCCACTCATACTGGGAGAGTCCATTTACTTCAGCCTCGCTCAGACTGTCAGCTCAAATCTGTTTCCTGTCTGATCCAGATTGTATCCGGAGGATTTTTGAAACTCTGATGGAATCATATTTAAAACCAATTGTGCGAAAAATTACATTTCATGTGTTTTTTGGTTGGTTTTTTTCTGTCCAGATTTCTACAGATGCGTCTCGTGCGGCGCTCAAATGAAACTCGTGTGCACCTTATGCTTCGCGTTCAAGTTGAAAAAAAATGCCGTTTCTAAGCAACGGAAGCATGGAGGGCGTTGAGAAGCCACAGAGGCTAACAATTTACGAGTACAAAAATGACAAACCACTTTGTAGAGCTAAAAAATTCTGTATAGTCAAGTGATAAATCTTAAATCATTATGAATGACATTGTTTACATTAAATTAGTTGTGATGTTTTTTGTTGTTTGTTTTGGCTTCAAATAAAAAAATAAAATCTTTTTATAGCGATACAAAACTAGAAACCTGTGATTGTACTTGACTCAGGGCACGTTACAATGTGGAGAAAAAAAAAATCTAAAGTTAGATTCCTTTAATACACCAAAGCTCACATAATAAAACATCTTAAAATACAATAAATAATTCAACACAATGCAGCTTCATTCATGTCACATGACTTTGAGAGTTCCTGGTGTCTGATTTATATTTATTCATTGTGCAAATAAACTTTTCCAAGTAGTTTCTTCCTCATTAAAGTTTGTCAGCGACATTCAAACCTATCAAACGTTCACACAGGTCACTGTTTCGTTTTGAGCTGCGTTTATTTTTTCCTGAGAGGAAACCGAACCTCTAATCCTTTGATCCCTGCTAATTAAAGTCTTTAATGTGTTACTGTATGTTGGCCTCGTGTCCTTGTTTCTGTCTACTAAGGGTTTTTAATCTGAAACTGAAACAGGAAGTGTTCAGTTTGTATTAAAAAATATAATGCAGTAACTAATAGGGCAAATGGGAATGGACACGACTTCATGCTTATAAAATAAAACAAATTGCATCGTTAACTTCAACATCTGAGGTAAACAAAGGTTAGACCCTCAGGTGAATGAATGTTATCGTTAGCAAAGCTACTTTTAGTTAGCATTAGTAGAAGCCAACCTTTTAACTAGCCTGATGTGTGGGAGAGTTAAGTATATCATTGTCAATTTCCAGCTCCTTTTTAGTTTTTTCACATTTATTGAGGACTATTTTCAGTGGCGGATGAATCCGTATTTGGTGCTTTCGTGAGTATTTTTTGGCAGATTCGTAAACAATCAATCGCTGCATCCTGATCTTGGGTTAATTTGGAAACTATCGGAGCAGCCTTTAACCAATCAGATGTCAATCAAACAGTCCGTCCTTCAGACGTAATATGTTCTCACCTCCAGTATGAGTGCTCATTACCTCCAAGATATCCAATAACCCCGGCAGGACGAAGAGCTGGGAGTTTCTGGCTCGAAGGTACACGGACGGTAGTTAATGAGGAAGAGGAACGTTTCCTCACCCACATCTTCTTCAGTTATTAAACTGCAGGGCCGCAAATGGAGCGCAGTGGTAATATGTTTCCTGCACTATGCTTCATTACTACCTCTGTCCTCGGAGGATTATACACAAATATGCATTCAATCATATTCGAGCCGTATCTTGGGTTGGAGCCCGGAGATGAGACGACAAAAGGGCGAGGAAGAGTGAGCGAGACAAAAAGAAAAAAGGAAAATATGGGAAACATTTTAATCTCGTTAAAAGTGATAAACAAAACAATGTTTGTCACGGCCGCGGTTCGACAGATTGGTAGGATTGGATGCAGTCATCATAAGCATAATAAGTTTTCAGCTAATTTTACGCTTATATAATTAAATTGTGGGAACTGCCTGTCCTGTTTTAATATCATGCAGCACTCCATCCAAAATATCCTGTTCAGGTTGTAGAAACAGAACTTACAGGATTTAATGTTTCCTGACTGTTGCAGAACCAAAGGCAGGACAACATTTTAATATTCAAAAGTGTACTTCAGAAAGTTGTTGGCAAAACAAATATCCAAGATTCCATTGAATTTTGTGTCAAACATGATTAAAGTGAACTAATAATCCACCAACAATATCTTCTAACACTCATCGTTGAAAAATCATGAGCCAAAACATGAAATGGAGCTTCTGCAGTCACTCAATTAATTGATTGGTTGAAAATGTATTAGTTGTTTGAATTAGTCATTAATCATCTCTGCATCTCAGATTTGAAAATCTGCATCTCCTCATCTTCCATCATAATAACCTGAATCTCGTTGAGTTTTGGACTCCGAATCAGAACAAAAACAGACATTTGACAGCATTAAATTTTGGGAAAGAAAAACGGCACACAGGACGGCGGGAAGATAAGATTCAAAAAGACCTGTTTTTGGGGGCGTGTCTGTTTGATTGACAGGTCTGTGGTGCAGTCAGGTTACAGCTATCGACGGGCGGGACGTAGTATTGGCGGGTTTCCAATCAGATCGGTCAGATCCACCGCTGGCTCCTCTCCCAGCTCATCCAAATATGGTCACTTCCTGCTCCAGACCAAATTGTTGTGGTGGCATTGAATCTTTTGTAGCAGCCTTTAACCAACAAGTATCGACGACCAAATGTTGTGCACCAAAACTCACCAAACTGTAAACAACCGAGACGTGATCATGATAATGTGTGGAAGTGATGCTGATGTTGATCGAGAGACAATGTGACAGGTATACTTCCTCTCTGAACCTCCTGATGACACCTCACAAATAAAAAAAACTTGTTATCCTGAGTGTGAAACCATCAGTGGCCACGAAGTCGCTCACAGGCTGAATGTGTCAAAGTGTCTGAGTGAATCACCGAACTTCACTTTTCATGAGTCTTCCTTATTCAACTTTCCGCTAATAACAGGCCAGATGTTGGGACGAACCAACAGCTGTGTATCCACTCACCGTTCCTTTAGACGGGCACGTTGACAGGCAGCAGCAGGTGCATTCAGACACTCTGACACCCACAGAACTCGCTATAATTTAACCCGACTTACATTTGATTGTCTAATTGAAGAGCTAAGAGCCCGAGTTGACAACCAGCAGTTAGTCTGCCCCGAAATGAGTCTCAACCTTCAATAAAAAAAAAAATTAAAAAAAATTCTATCAAATTATGAAAAAACTGCTGCAGTCTTGAGAGTTGGTGCGAGCGTGTGCCCGAGTGGGAACGTTTATTTTCTGAGTGTTTTTATGAGATTCAAGCACAATTTTTTCGAACACAGAAAAGTGAAGCATGCGTGTCACATCAAAAAGAAAACATCCAACATTTTAAAGAAGAAAAAGACAAAAACGACATCAAAAGTACGTCACAGCATCATCGTCTTTTTGGAAAATACGGCACGTCGATCTGCACTCGCTCCGTCGCCGGGCAGCTCATGCTGGAACACAAAAGCAGCAGCGATAATCGTACGAAGGAACACCAGGAACCTCCCCGAACTACAGCGGATCATTTTCTGAAGGAGACATGTTGGTAGTTCTTAGATGTTTGTGCCACGGAGAAATTTCAGGTTATCACAACATGTGGTGCTTCGGCTGAAAGTAAATGTTCGAAGCAGGATTGTTTCTACAAACGAGCGTTACCTCGGGATCATCACAGATTGTTGTTCAAATCCTCAGATTAGAGTTTTGTAAACTAAAAATAAAAGTTTTTTTTGTCCCACAAACTAAAATATGCAAAGCTTTTGGTTGTTTTTCGAAGTTTCCTGTCAGCCATGGCTTTAAGTGACAGAGTGACTGTTACTTTTTTGACAAATAAAGCTATTGTTACACTTAAAATATGCAGAAAACTGTTTAATATCCGTCTATATCCGGCCAGTAGTCTGCCGACACAGAGGAGTAAGTGTCCCGCAACAAAAACACGAGGGGTGATGAAGAAATTCTGAAAACGTATTAAACCAAATGTTGTGCCGAGGCTCGACCCTGACGGAGGCGAACACTCGGACTCATGCTTGCACCCGTTTTTCAAGGACTCGCACGTTCCTGTCATGAATCCAAAGACTGCTACAAGTCCACGAAACACAACAAAGCGCGTGAACAGAAGCTTCAGCGGCAACTTTCACAATTACATGTGGAGCAAAGCGGTGCCTGGTGGATGCAGCCGGTCACAGAACCAAACACTTACAGCAAGAGTGAGATTTTGGTTTACGAAGGCTTCGGGTCTTGTTTCGCCGCTATGACCGACTTCCGTTAATCTCCGAAGCAGTCGTAGCAGAAGTTCGGCGAGAAGGAGCGACGCCGTCCCGTAACCGGAGGGTTGGAGCCTCCGGCGGCCCCGAGCATCCTCCCAGATGTTCTTGGATAACAGGCCAACTCTGGGGATGTTCTGACCCTCCTCATCACAAAGCAGCAGACAGAAAGAGGCGGAATCTCCGCGCTCAGTGAAATCAGCCACCAAACACAAGAAAATGTCGTTTTTTTGGGGTCGGTGGATGTTGAACGTTCCCGCGGCGCAACACGGAGAAACAAGCGCTCACAGCGGACATGCGAGAAGTAACAGCGCCGCCGACGGGATGGCCGGTCCTCTCGGCCGCACGGTTCCTTTCAATAAATCTGCAGAAAAGTGAAGCCTTTTCAGTTCCCTCTGACGTCCGAGCTTGTGTTTTCCAAGAGGCACTTTTTGTTTGGTTGAGGACAAAGACGACGCGGTTCGATCCCGACCAATTGATTACACTCAGTTCACTCCGCGGACCGGGAACATTCAGGCCGACGTGGAGCTGAAACTCTCCGGCGGCCTCACAGGGCCACTTCCTGTCTGCTGGGGTTGCCGTTGGCCGCCGGGGCCATGAAGGCGGCGGTGGGCGTCGCCTTCTTGATGGAGGTGAGGCGGATGTGGGAGGTGCTGTGCAGGTAGCTGGCCTGGCGTTCGGGGCGGGGACCTCGACCACATCGCAGCTGACTGAGGAAGAAGAGGAAGAAAGAACAAACGGGAGACATGAGGAAGACCGAACCGGATAACGACTTTATTCATTGAATTAATTTGAGTTACATTCGGTCCCTGCAGGAAATCGCCATCTTGCGAACGCAATAATTAACTCTAATTCAAGCAAACTCCGCAAATTTTAAGGAAACTGCAATATTTTTAAATTACCTAAAAATTTGCCACAAACAAGGTTGTCAGCAGAATCTGTGCTGAAAGTATTAATGACATAAAGTAAGTCTGCTCGAACAAAACTCACTTTATTAACAAAAATAACTTTCCAATCAGAAATGTTCCGCAACTCTTTTCGTCACCAAATAAAACTCGGCTGATGTCATCGTTGTTTCTATATTACAGTCACAGTCTGTCTGTTCTGGAAACATACGCAGCTTATAGGAGCTTTTTTGTTTGTAACTTTGAGCCTCATGGTTCTCTAAGTTTGACAAATAAATACAAAAAAAAGATTAGAACTAAAATATGTCTGTGATGTGCAGCATGATTATTATCAAAGGACGTGATTACATATGTATTTATTTGTCAGGTAGTGCTTAAAAGAAAAGAAAAAATAAAATTCCCGACCTTCAATTTTTTTAATTCTCGCAATTTTACACAAAAAAACCTCACGTCAAACTCCACAAATTACATCGCAACTTTTAAGAAGCTCCGTGACATCCTGGAGGGAGCGTACGACACCGTGGTCAGATTCTGCCTGTGTGGTTCACACTTTACGTTCCCATTCCAGTTTCTATTTCTTAGATTGATTGGTTTCTATTTTAATAAGTTTCTTTTTCCATTTCCTTGTTTTATCCTCAGTAGGCTCTTTTGGACCTTTGTCTCTGCAAAGTTCTGAATAACTCTGAGATAGAGAAGACAATTAACTCCAGTAGCTCGAGCAAAGTTTCAGAACGGAAAAGACGACGAACCCAAGCAGAGAAAAGAAAGTGTTTGAAATAAAACATCTTCAAAAAACTGAGAGAAGTCCAGGTGCCTTCAGATAAAACTTTTTTTTTTACCGTATTGTTGAGCAGTTAAAAATTTGCCTTCGTTAAATTTAACTTCTTGCTTGGTGCTTTTTTTGTTGTATTGACAAACGTCTCCCAGTGATTTAGAAAATTAAATGATAATTGAAGTCATCTCTTCCAGCTGAGAATGTGTTCCAGTTTTCTTCACCCATGATGAAAGTCAAATAAAATATCTTTTGGTTTTGGACTGTTAGTTGGACAAAGAAGCCACTTAAAAAATATATTTTCGGACATTTTAAACATGCAACAATTAGTCGAGTAACTGAAAACACAAAAATCACCATTAAATGCAGCCTTGAAGGAAAGTTTGCGTCGACATCGACTACAAAAGATGTGATTCTTTAAAAGACACCGAAAACCTTTCTCTGTGTGTGTGTGTGTGTGTGGTGTGTGTGTGTGTGTGTGTGTGTGTGTGTGTGTGTGTGTGTGTGTGTGTGTGTGCACCATAATCCCCAGAAACAAGGCTGAGAGTTGATTAGCTCTCTGGGGGCGGGAGGTCAGAAACATTTCTGTACTTTTATGTAAACCCTCACACTCGGACCAGAAACACCGTTCAGCTGCTTCTTCCTTTTGAGTTTCAAAGAACAGATACAAAACAGGTGAATTGCTATAATTGCTTCCCAAAGGCTCTTTTTTTTGTTGTTTAAAAAAAAAAAAAAAAAAAAAAAAAAGAAGTGTCGTCCATATTCTTTGCTGTCAGGATTTCGTCTGCAGATCTGACCCAAATGAAAAGTCAAAGCCGTCCCCGGGTTCCTCTGAGCTGAAGAGTTGTGCAGCAGGTTTCCATCCCGCCGAGGCAGAATAATGATACGTTACAGGATGTTTAGTGGAAGACGGAGCACTCAGAACCACATTTGGAAAATGACGAGGCCCTTGATTACTTCTTTATCGCACCCATTCAGAGTGGAAGATGAAGCACTTTTTCCATTTCCTGAATCTATTTGTGAATGTGCCGAGTTCCTCAAATGTTCAGCCCTCCGGAAAGTTTTGATTTGTCTGCAATTGCAATTTAACACAGTTTCTACACACGAAACATCAGAAGCAGACCGCCAATACTGAGCAGTCGCGCTGCAGAGTGGAGGCACGTCGCTCAGACAAATATATAAACATTTGAATTATTTACATTTGTTCTTTATTTAAAGAATCTGGAATTAAATCCACGACAGTCCATCATTGATGACGAATAGCCGCATTGAAACCTTGAAGCTAACTTGTAAAAAATAACAATTACTGTCAATGAAAAACTCATCAAAACTCTCATATGATTCATAAGTCATTATAGTTTCGAATGACTTCTATGGAGGACCGGCAGACAGACCCCTGAACTAAGTAGAGCTGCAAACGAGGGTCTGGTTACCCTCGTCTGCAGCCCTTACATCCACCAAAGCGTTTTTTCTTGAGTACGACACATTTTTAAAATGGCCTTAATGAACGGCAGCAGCGTGACGAGGCGCTCAGCGTTTATTCTGGTCAATGAGAGTTCAGAAATATCAGCACTGCGCTCGTCGCTGTCACCAGCCGACCAATCACAGTGAAGGAGGGCGGGACAAACGCGGTCAAACCTCTGACACTGGTCTCTGATTGGTCCGCCCTTCAGAGTGGCTGCAAACACTGGTACGAGCCGAGTCACCAGACTGTAATCAAGGAGAAGAAAACTGAGCGACAGTCGGTGCTGCCGGGCTGCAACCAAATTATTTTTCAAAACGTTAAACAGCAATTATTACAAAAAACAATGGGAAACGTGGTCTTTTTTTTTTCCTTTACAAAACATTTGTACATCTTCATATGTTGAAAAATGAGCTGTGCTGCCAACGCTGTCATTCGTTGGCCACCGTTCCCTGAGGGGAGAGTTGAAATTGGGTTATGAGTGAAAACTGTTATCGGTAAAATGACTTTCCAAACACGAAGACACGGCGGGACGAATCTGACCTGTTGAAATGCCTCCGGAAACTCTCGCTGAGCAGGTAGAGGGCGAAGGGGTTGACGCAGGAGGAGGAGAAGCTGAGGACTCGGGCCAGCAGCGTGATGACGAGGTGGGCCAGCGACAGGTCCATCTGGTGGTAGTGGAAGGAGCGGTACATGTAGAGCACGTGGTTCGGGAACCAGCACAGCGCAAACAGGCCCACGAACACCAGCACGATCTTGGCCAGACGCTTCCTGGTCTCCATCTGGAAGAGATGGAAACGACCGAGTTTTTTAAAACTACATCTGACCGGCCATAAAAACGTCAATCATCAGATGGAACTCATCCAGAGCTGAGAGGACGTAGCTCAGTACAAACCAATCAGTCGGAAACTGTACGACTCTTTGACCAATTAATCTATCGGCTATTTTTTAAAAGGCATCCACAATCACAGAAAAAACAACAACCACAAGTTATGAGGAAAAACAAGTAGAGAGTACTAGGGCTTGGTTTTACAACTGGCTTCCCGATTTGATTCCTGATCCGATATCAGTTCAGTTATCAGTTCAGTTGGGGTTATTTCAGTTACAATATCAATTTTACTTGGATATGAAACAGATTTCATTGTCTCGGATCTCTACGCTTCTCTTTTCTCTCTTTACTCTCCCCTCACACCAACCGGTTGCTGTTCGAGGTTTCTTCCTGTTAAAATGGAGTTTTTTTTCCTTCCAGTCGTTGTTGTATTGTTGTGTTCCTTCTCTATAATGTTGTAAAGTTCTGTTAGAAGGACTTTACTGTGTTAAGTTGGGTTGTGATTTGGCACGGCAAATTTTTTTTGAACAAATGCACTTTTTATTTAACACCAACAAATGCTAATCCAAGATATTAACTATTTTCTTTAATACATTGTGAACACATTTCAGATTTCAGCAGCAGGCAGTTAGTGCGAATGTCTCCGGAGCAGAACTAATAGAAGCGAGCAGTAAATGCAGTTAACAGCAGCTGTTTTACACTTATTCTGGTGGAAACACGTTATCGGGTGAGACAGGATTGATGCTTGGACGCCCGGCGGGACCCCGACATGCTAAAAGCGTCCTCCAGATGTCATCTGACGAAACTGACGGAGATCATGTTTGACGAGCGGATGCAGCGAGTGGACGCACATCGTACGAGGAGTTTGACCTCGTCAGGCGGACGCTCGCAGATCGTCCGAGACGCATGAAAAAGGTCAGCGGCGTCAGTCAACTGCACTTTCAACACGCCACTCACTTCTGCACGAAGCAGCACAAACAACACCAGAAAGCACCGGCAGTGTTTCAGCGACAAACATTTCCAGCCTTCTGACTTTCTGATACGTTCAGATCTGACAGGAAGCGGCGCACAGACGCTGTCCTTCTGCTTTTGCTTTTAAAATCCGTTGAGGTTTTAGTTTTTTTTAGCAGCCAACTAAACCTCCGAGGAGCCGATTCGACTTTCTCACCTCAAACCCACGGAGAGAAATAGAAAATCAGTGGCGTTCACACGGAGCTCCGAGTCCAAGGATACGATTCTCCCTCCGCTGGTTTTTTCATCCGTCCTCTCGCAAGAATCGGTTGAATATTTCAGTGAAACTTCGCAGCAGTTGACGGGAAGTTTAAGTCGAGACGGAGTCACATTGAGTTTATTGTAATTATTTCCTCTCTCGTTGAGATGGGTTTGGTTTCCGTCCGAGCTTCAGTCACGTTTTCCTCGTTTGATCTTTGCTAATTTCAGGCAACAAAAACAAAAAAACAGTCGAGTTTTAATCATTTAGAAAAATCTCTCAACTGATGCAGCGAAAAACTCATCTGCACACAAAAAGAGGATTACAGGAGTTTGGTAAGAAAAAAAAATTGCACAGGAAGATTAAATTTTTTCACAATGAGTGCTGCTTTAATTAAATACTTTCTGCAGAGTGAAGAGCAGATGTGCTTTTCCAGCCTCGTCATCGTTAAGTCTTGACGGCATCCGGCGGCGCATCACCTCGTCTGACTCGCCTCTTAAAGACGTGACACACTCAAAAAATAAATAAATAAAAAGTTAACCAACAGTAAAGTGCTGATTACAGAGCTGGATCATCTCTCCTGCCTGCTGCTGATTTGTGTTTGCTTTGATTCGCAGCCAACGGTCGGGCATTTTCCCCAAGATCCTCTTAGGCACCTGCAGCTCCGGGCCACAACTCATCTGGCAGAGTGGATTATGGGAATTTGTGTGCATGAATTTGTGTGTGCACATTTTTTAGAGGTCCTAATATACTTTATTACTTGTAATTTCTTTGCATATATGTATTGCCGTGTGTGTGTGTTCCTCAAGAAATGTAATAGTCGGTGTTTGGGAGGCGAGCCGCTGACCGCTGCCTCTGTCGCCGGAGAGGAGGCGTTCAGGAACCTCCGGGGGGCTGCGAGCTGCCAGCTTCCATTAGAGGCGCGCTGGAGATCGACACCTGAGGTGAGTGCAATGCAGCGAGCCATCAACTTGTCATATTTCCATTACGCTCCAAATGCTGAAAAATGCCAAAATCCAGAGAGAGCAGCGCCTTCATTTGTGCACCTGGAAGCCCGTCGGGTTTGCAGATGATGAAGTCTCCCATCATGCACTTGTGGGGAAAAAAAATAAAGCTCCCATCGAACATCAGTCTGCATTTATCACACGGTTGGAAAGTGATGGAAAACCATTCATTGTTGGACGAGAAAACTAAACCAGCTGTAACTTCTCTGAGGAGAAAAGTTTCATCACCGGAGACTTTCTGAAACATTTCAAAGGTCTCCATTGATGATTTCCAGAATTTGATGCAAAAGAACAACAACGCAGCCCTGATTTTGTCACGGAAATCAGTGCAGGGGCTCAGGAACACTTCTCTGCTGTGGGCGGACGTGTTGAAAATGTTCTGTTCCCCAAAATCTGATGTTTGTGTGTTCCAGTTTCAGGTCCGTGGTACCAGCGGTCACGTTAATGAGAGGAACTCGTATCGAACTTAAACAAGTTTGCATTCGGACTTCCTCCAACTTTAGACTCTCATCCATTGGGAAGACGTCCGATTGGTCTCAGATTGAGTTTGGATCTCGACTCTTGTTGGTTTCTGAGTCCTGGACGGGTCGTCCGACCTCGATCGATCTCTGCAGGCTGGTGAACTCTAAAAGAATACGTCGTCTCTCCAGACCTGTCACTCTGACATTGGTTCTTACCTCGGAGTAAAGTTTTCTTTGAGCTGGTCGCATTATGAAACTGTGCTTCAGCCGTCGCTCATCATCTTGTTCATCCGCTTCTGTTCTGTTCTTTCTTCTCTTCTGTTTGTGTTGATTTCAGGAACTCTGTCGGCCGTAAAACTGCAGTTTCTGCTTTGAAGTGTTGATTTGAGCGTTTATCGATTAAAGAGCTTCAACCGGACGCTGAAGAGCCGCGGCGCCTTCAGCTTCTTCTGCAGACTTCTTGGCTTCAAACAGAAAAAGTGAGACTCTTTCTGCTAATAACTGTTGATGTTTTTTAACCCGTCCAGCTGGTAAATCTTCACGTTTCTTTCATGTTACGCGGGAGCGTCCTGACTCGCCGGTTCAAAGCCGATTCGGAGGCTTTACCTTGAAGGAACCTTGAAGTTTTCTTTCAAAAATCTTTAGTTTCAAAGCCATGAAAACAACAACTCCATGCAACTGTGGAGAAAAGAAAAAAAACTAAACTGCACCAAAATGCAAATATGCTTGATCCGAGCTTCCACCAGCGTTTTCCAGCGAACTCGATCCGTCACGTCGTCATTTTGTTTCCGTTCTCGTTCTCCATCTTTTATCTGACTTCCTGATTTGGTCGTGTTTCTTTGATTCTTGCTTCTATCACGGATACATGTTTTGTGTTTACAGTTGTCATTCCTTACTAAAGTTAATACAGCCTGCTGTGATTTAGTCCTTAAAAAACATGAATACTTCTAATTATCCCGGAACATTTCACATCGAGTGTCTGTTAGCGGGAGGAGAACGCACTTCTTGTGTTTTATTTAGAAAATTGACCAGTTTCTCTTTATTTTCCTCCTCAGAAGAAGACAACTAAATGAGAGTGTTTCTTTAGTGTTTACTGAAATTAAAATGAGCACAAATGAAATGATATTAAATTCTGAATCATTGGTTGTTTTTATCCATCTAGAGAATCAATAGTCCGAAGAACTCTGAATACTGAGATCCACACACCTCTAGGAGAGGATGTACTGATCATGGTCTAACAGCAGAGGGTTTACACACACACACACACACACACACACACACACACACACACACACACACATACACACACACACACACACACACACACACACACACACACAAACACTTTGCATTTCTAAATGTGCAATAAACTGGTGGAAATGAAAAACTGCCCGATTTTATTCACAGACTCGAATCTGAAAGACGTCAAAACACTCTGTTGTCTCATTGCACACACACACACACACACACACACTCTCTTACACACACACATACACACACACACACACACACACACACACACACACACTCATACTCACACGCATACATGCGACCATTTCTCTGTAAACTTTGTGACTGGAGGGTTTTTCTGGCTTTTCTATTGTCGGAGTTTCATGAATAAAGATGAACTCTCGTCTCCGTCATTCGTATCAGAAATAGAAAATAGGAAAGTCGGAGTTGAGCTGCTGCAGCGACTCGTGTCTCCTCTGAAGTCGCAGCTTTTTGTGTGTTTGTTGTTCTGTGCGTTACTGCTGCGGCTGTTGTTGCTGTTTGTGTTGAAAAGGTGTGCGACAAATAAAACGTAGAAAAATCAACATAAAAAAGATGTATTCTTGTCTGAATGTAGGACGAGAGGCTGCTGAGAGACACGATGTTAAACTGCAGCACAGCGGTGGAGACGGGAGGACATCTGGTCCGAGGGTTCGGGCTTCCAGCGCTATCTTTATCAAAGTCTTTACAAACCACCGATCGACCTCATTGATTCGTAGGAAATGAACGAGCTCCTTCCAACTGGAGATCCAGACGACAAACTTCACAGCAAACCAGATAATTGTCTCATTATAATTGTCTATCTTGGACCAAAGACTTTGCACTTGTGAGCACAACAGGTAACAAATACACACATGAAACTTTTCAATAAGTTTAGTCAATAAAATGTCTCCACCAGTTAATTAGTGCAGACTGAGAAACTGCATGTAAACAAGTAATGAATCTCTGAATGACAGTTCATCTTCTGGGAAACATGAAAATCTGAACAAACTTTAAAAAGTTGTTGAGATGTTTCCTTGCCTGGATGAAAGAAAAATAATTTCACGTCTAACTACTTTAAAATACTGAACTTTCATCTCTTCACAAGTTGTGGATTTTCTCACCTGAACTTTTTTCCCTATTTGCCTTTTTTTTCTTCAGAGCTCGCTGCTGTTCAATCTTTCTCACTTTATCTGTCGGCCGTTTCATGTGTCATCCCTTCATCTCTGAGTGGCACCTCTCTCTCCATCGTTCCTCCTCGCTGCTCTTCTCCTCTGTGAACATTCACCTGAAACACTTCTTCTTCTGTTTACTGTCATTCACTGAGTAACAACGGCATCAGAAAACAACCCGGTGCCGCAAACAGCTGCAGAGTCGGAGCACCGAGAGCGAAGCTGAAAGAAGCTAAAAAGCCTCCTAGAACTGATGTGTACGAACGAGACGCGATCAGAAAGTTCTGAAAGTGTTTCTGGCTGGGGGAGGAGCCAGCGGTGGATCTGACCGATCTGATTGGAAACCTGACGATACTACGTCCCGCCCACCGATAGCTGTAACCTGACTGCACCACAGACCTGTCAATCAAACAGACACGCCCCCAAAAACAGGTCTTCTTGAATCTTCTTTTCTAATGAATGAGGGATTATTTTCAGATGGACCTCCAGAAAACTAATAAGAAGGAGTGACTTTAGCTAACAACACCGAGATAACTGATGGACACATTTTATTCACTTTGGATTTGATGAGAGAAGTTGAATGGGAGTCTATGGAGCCGGAGGCTTTTTGGAGCCGACCTCTAGTGGCACTCGCTGGTATTGCAGCTGAAGACACTTCTATTTTTTAGACCTGAAGCTACGAACTCTTTTATATCCAGTCTTTAGTTAGTCTTTAGTTAGGCACAAAAATTTCCTGGAATGCAAAAGATCCAAAGACATGCAACTTTTCTAATATTTGCTTTTCAGAAAACACAAAATAAAGATCAGTGTACTGCATGCAGTCGTTAAACAGAGTAAAGTTCTAACTCAGAAATGGGCTTCAGTTGTGTTTCCACTCTGCAAAGCTACGACTTGGTGTCGCAAAAAAGAACGGGGAAAAAAAAGGCGGGACCAGGGAGGACTGTCGCTGTTTCCTCACCGAGTCAGATCGTTCCAACGTTAAATTCAGCTCGTCCCTCTGCAGCTCTAAGGGTCTCTTCTGTTTCTCTTGTAAAAGCTTACATTTGTATGATGATGATGATGATGATGATGATGTTATATCTGCAAAGGAAGAATGACCCGGCCGGACAGCTGTAATATCGGATCCTCCGCGAGTACACAAAATTCAATCACGGCAGTTTTTATATCCAAAATGTTTCACTTTAATCTGAACAAATGAGTCCGTCTGTGTTCTCTTGCGGCCTTCGGGTCACGATGTCCGCCGCTAACGCAACTCAACCTTATTGTAACGTTTCGAAGTCATGACAAATGATGCTCTTTATTGGCGATGCAGGTCGACGTTTTATTCCGCTGCCTCTGGTCTCTGAGTTTTCTCGGCAAGCGGCGCCGAGCTTTGCGAGGGCAGATTTTGGGTGGGAGGGGACTGGAATTGTCTGAAGTCGGAACCCAGCAGAGCGTGAAATAAAGCTCCTGATATCGGTGCAGACTTTCAGTCTTCTCTGCTGAAGATTCGCTGATGTTTGTGCATCAAACAAAAACAAAAAAACTTTTATCTGTCCGAAGCTTCACGGAACAGTTCGGAGTTTGGTGTTTTCTTTGAGGAACTCTGACAATCAGATCCTCCAAAAGGTTCTTTATACATCTTAAAAGACTACAAATCTTTCCTCTAATTAGTGAATCCGCCTTCTTTTCCTTCTTGTTGCTGATCCCAGACGGATATGAGCGTCTGGATCCTTCTGATTTACTTCTTTTTAAAGCCGCATCGTCGTGGCCACCTGCCAGCTCGGTGACACCGGCAGCAGGTCTCAGGCTGCTCCTGTCTGCTTGTGCCATCATTTGCTCGAATACTGCAGCTGTCAATCAGCCGTCACTCAAAGCCACACGGTTGCTGACTCAGCGACGACGAGCTGTAAGAAGAAGTCTAGGAGTGGAAAGCAAATGTATTTTTTTCTCATATACAAGTTAAACTAAAAGACCTCCGAGGAAACGATGTTAAACTGATGATGAGTTACAGCTTAATACGCAGCAGTCTCCTGCGTCGAAGTCCCGCCGACCCATCCATCCGCCCCGACCTCCTCCCGACGTCACCAGACTTCCTGGTTTGCTCCCACCATAATTACAACGACCACTAGAGGGCGCTGTCGCGCACAGAGACCACAGACTGTATATAAAAGTGGACTGGACGCAGCTTCTTGGTGTTGAAAAGTAATGCTGATGTTGAAGTGCCATTAAGTGCAATACCACCGAGGGCCACTAGGGGCTGGCTCCGATAAACTCCCGTTTAAAAAGCACAAACTTCTCTCCTGAAATTCTGAAAATAAACTGAAAATAAAGAACACTAAAATATGGAAGTAGAACATTTGATAACATGTATGACATTATAATGTAGGAATGTGTGCTCTCAAAGATTCCAGAAGTTGTGATTTTCTGATCTTTTAGCTCAAAGACTGGGGAGGTTTTCTTTTCTTGTGAAAACTCACATTGATAAACAACCCCGACAGCTTTAATTAAATTAATCAGGAGTAGCAATTATTTAAATTTCAGAAAGTGCTGAAAAACTCTGTCTGCAGAAATGATCAATTGCTCTTCCCGCCTTCTGCCTGTGTTTTTTACTCTTCATTATTATTAGCCGTTCGTCAGACCTCCTGTGGTTTGAAGCGAAGTTATTTTCTGTTTGTTTTGGATGTCGATGTGAGCCCGACAGCCGTCTGAGCATTCACTCGGTGCCACCTGCCAAGCCGATGTCTGTAACGGCCTCCGGCTCTGATTGATCCCGCAGCCCAAAACCTGGCAGAGAAAAAGAAGTCAAACGGCGGAGCGCGCAATCATTTTGGTATTCAGGAGCCGTCAGTCAACCGTCAGTTCAAATTAAAGTCCAACCGAAGGGACGATCGATAACGGCAAATTGACAAAAATGAAAGCTGATTACTCAGAACAGAAGAGTCAGAAGAAACTGATTGCAAAATTCTCCACGTTTGGTTTATAAAATATGGTTTCTCGATTTAGTGGGTGTGAAGATATCCTACAATTAGTTATAATTACACGTGTAGATACGAGACATCTGCGTCTTTTTTCTTTCTTTCTCGTCCATCTGCAGACTGAGCGATGCTGCTGATGCACAAACATACCGGCTGCTTATTTACCTGTCATACAAACGAGTAGCATTGACATGTTTTCTGCTTCACTGCTCTGCTTGTCATTCTAACAGTAACCTCGTCAGGTGTTTATCCACCAAGCTGTATTCATAACTGGATCGCTGGCTGACGGATTTTTATCCACGAACCATCCCGAATGTCTCCGCGTGGTTTTGCTCAACGTTGCTTCCTCTTAAAAGAACGTTTTTCCTCTGTGGTAGTGATTCCCAAATTGTGGTACCACTGGTGGTTACTGATGGGACATTGTTTTGAAAGAGTTATTGAAAAACTTTTAAAAATCCAACATTTTATACGACTATCAAAGTCTTATTTCATTGTTTTTGGTTACCGCTGCCAGAAGGTGGCGGTAATGCACCTAGAAGCCGTTTGCGAACCGTTTATTCAACAACATAAAAAATCAAATAGTTCAGAGTGAAGTTCGAATAGTAGTTTTGCTTGAAATGCCCATCCCGAATAAATCCATTGCATTACAATGACGTTAACGTTGGCTGTTTTTTAAATATTTTATGAATTAAGTTTGCGTGTGCTCCGTTGGGGGACGTCACCTCTGACATAACGACATAAGATGATATGAGAGATGTAAATGTCTTCTTTTTTTTTAAACAGCAGCCTTATGTTGTTGTTATTTATTCTTCTTTGAGGAAATTGATCTCGTTAAAGAAGTGAATTTAATTTTTAAATGAAAACTGTTTGTGTGCAGTGGGAGGTACTTGGAGAATTAGCTTTGGTTCTGAAGAGTTTGGGAACCTTTGTTATTTTGTTCTGGGTTCTTTAAAGCATCTTGAGACTGTTTTAGTTGTTTATTTGTTTTATAGATCAGATTTGATTGAATGTTTGCTTTCAGGAGCTGCTGAACAGGTGTACCTAATGAAGTGGACAGTGAGTGTAAGTGACTGTTTTCAGCAATGTCATCTTAAATTTAGTTTCCCAGCTTCAGTGTGTTTGTGTGCGTGCGTGCGTGTGTGTGTGTGTGTGTGTGTGTGTGTGTGTGTGTGTGTGTGTGTGTGTGTGTGTGTGTGTGTGTGTGTGTGTGTGTGTGTGTGTTTTATCTCGGGGGACATAATGAATTAGCCGTGCTCTCAGATAAGATCGTAGGCGTGTTCGGCATTGATGTGGGCGTTTGTAGTTAATGCAGCGATTGTCTTGTAGCCCTGATGGATGTGAAGATACATGTGAGGAGGGTTTTATTTATTTATTTATTTTCAATTTAAGAGAGAGCAGATGGCATCGCACCCCACGAGGACGCTGAGATGGATTTAGGCGTAATGAGATGAATTAGACGACGCACATGATACGACCGGACGGACGGACGGACGCACAGGGAGGAATTTCATTCTGTCTGACTTCAAGGTTGAATGACCATCTATTTACTTTCCCTGTTTTATTGGTTTCAGATCAAAATCCTGCCACACGGGAGGTGATACATGTGGAAATATGTGGCCAAAAGTATGCGGACGCCTTCACATTACAGCCACATGTAAGGACGCAATACGAGCTGCTTTACTGAAGACGTAAAAGGACCGAAACACATCAATGCACCGCCGCCAGAATAAATTAATTCCTCTAATATGTTGCTGCAACTTTTCCTTCTTTTTTAGAGGAACATTTCTCGTCCTTTTTATTCCGCTTTACACAAAACTTTTCTCATTATAACAACATCTCATGTTTTCTTGTTATTTCAAAGCCAAGATGTCTCATTAAAACCAACTTTTCCACTTTCAGTCGAGTCCAGGTTTCCTAATATAACGAGGAAAATGTATCGTAATGGCGGCAGCGACGAGATGTACATAAAATCTGTTCTGTAAATGTTTGTCTTCGAGAGTCGGATAGAACCAACAATCACACCGTTGCACTGCAATACGTTCAGTATTTCAACATTTCCTCTTTTTCAGTTTGTGATTAAAGACATTTTAAAACGATCTAGGTTCGGTGTGTTTTCCAATTTGTCCAAAATAAAAAAAAATGTACAATGAAAAAAAACAAGTGGAAAATGTTACTTAATAAAACATTATTTCTTTTTTAATTGCTTATTGTTTTTCAGTCTTTAAATTTAACTGTCTGATGTTGTGCAGCACTCTGCTGTGTATAATATAATATAATATAATATAATATAATATAATATAATATAATATAAATATATTTCACTCAACTTATTGGATGCTGTGTTAAGATTTTCCTTCATTGGCAAATACACTAAAATACACCAACGTAGGCTGAGAGGGGATTTATATATAAATATATGTTTTACGTCTCAGGTCCTTTCTTTTAAAGTCTATGAACACAGTTAGAGAGCGTTCGATGTCTCGCTGATGATCCTCCTCCTCTCTCAACTCTGTGTCACCAGTTGATTCACTGTTCGTGTCCATTAACCCCGAGTTCGACGAGGTCACCGTCACTTGGCGCAGCCCGCTCGGCTTTTTCTGCCTCTGAAAGGACTCTCGCTGTGACTCCGTCAGTTAAACGGGCTCCACTACCAAAGGAAAGCAAAACAACGACAGGTCTATTCTTTCGTTACCGTCAGGGTTGTTATCGCGTCTCTACGTCCAGTGTGAGTCGTCTAAAAAGAGGTCCAACCAAGAAAATGTGTTAAACTCAAGTCTGAAGTCGGATCAATCATTTGAAACATTTAAATCTCAGCTCATGAGAGACAAGCGAAGTCTCGAGTCTTTACAGCAGATTCGGGTCGAGTCAAATCTTCGAGTCTGAACGAGTCTCTACAGTTATGTCGGTTCTTCTGTTGTTGGTACGTCTGTGAACTTTGTTATTTCCACCGAGTTCTTCAAACGCTGTTGTAAACAAATCATTGATTTCTGCACAGATGTTTCATTAAAAATAAAAGACTTCCAGCCGCTCGGTGGGAACAAACCCTCCCTTTCCTGTTTGGCTTTTAATGTGAAAAAGCTACAGGAAGTGTCAAGATTGATCGATGGCAGCTTCAGAAAGATGCAGTTTGGAAACACCTGGAAATAATTCGTAAAAAAAGAATAAACTGGTGGGCCGACTGGTGACGGGACTCCGACTGTATTAGTGCCGTGAAGTGAGACGTTCAGGGTTCACCGTCAACGGCGGTCGCGAAACTCCCCAGAGAGTGTCGGTAATTCTC
This sequence comes from Embiotoca jacksoni, assembly GCF_022577435.1. Lineage (NCBI taxonomy): Eukaryota > Metazoa > Chordata > Actinopteri > Embiotocidae > Embiotoca > Embiotoca jacksoni. The sequence continues at coordinate 520,061 of NW_027185408.1, forward strand.
CGCTCGGGCGCTCCATCATCGATCGTGTACACCTGATCTGACCCGCCGCCGTCGGGCTTTTAATAATTCAGCTCCCCGTTGACCTCCTCTCCATCTGTGACGATCAAGCTGGTGTGAAGCGATCACTCACACCGACCGACACTTTCTCCACCGAGGCCTCCGAAAGACAAGGAGGTGTGAAAAGAGAGTCCATTAAACTAAACTTCAGACTGTTCACTTTCTGCAGGAGTTCGTGATCTCAGACGGCACCTTACTTATTCTGCTACTGCTCGACTTTATTTCTTTTCTCTCTCCTTCATGGATGATTTTCATTCATTTCTTAACATTAACAAATCAATATGGACTGAAGCAAAACTAATATTTAATATCTTCAGATTTAAAGATGCATCCAGCCACCGACAGGTCGGGTTGGCTGAGCTTCTTTTTTTTAACGCTTTGTTCTATTGCGCAGTTTTTATTTTAAACAAATCATTGCAGCCAAGTGTTCCTGAGCCCATGCAGGGATTTCCAATACAATTTCTTTTTTTTTTCTTTTTTTTTTTATGTCAAACTCTGGAAATGGTCGACAGAGACCGTTGAAATGCTTCAGAAAGTCTAACGGCGATGAAGCGATGAGTCAGAAAGTGTTTGTTAGAAATGAAAACAAGACTCATTCATTCATTCACTCGTTCATTCGTTCACGCATCCGTCCGTCCGTCCGTCCGTCCGTCCGTCGGTCACCTGTCTCTTGGTGTGCTCGCTGACCTCCCCCGGCATGTCGTGGGCGCTCTTGATGAGCGTGCGGGCGATGTGGTAGTAGTACACCGAGATGATGGCCAGAGGGATCAGGAAGTAAACCAGGAAGATCATCACCGAGTGGATCTTCGGATGCATCTGATTGGACAGCGGGTACGGCACGCAGTTGACGAAGGTGACGTTGGTGTTGTCCCTGTGGCCCTGCGAGGACACGAAGCGAGGAGGTGAGGGAAAGGAGGGAGGGAAGGAGGGGAGGAAGGAGGAGAAGAGGAAGAAGGACGAAAGAAAACGATGGAAGATGGAGAAGGAGGAAATGGAGGAAAGATCACGAAAGTGGCTGCAGAGAAGAGCTCGTGTTTGGTATAGATGACCATGAAACAGCTGATCGGAGTCGAGGGAGGTGTTTGTGTTTAAACTCCTCCGTCTGTGATGAGCCTTCAGATGAACACCTGCCTTAGGCCGAACGCACCGAAGGTCACGAAGGCATCCAGACCACGAGCGGCTCATCATTTGATTTTTATGTTTTATCCTGCGGTCAGACTCAACAATGTTTTGTATTCATGTCTGTCGGAGATCTATTTTAATCTCATTTCTGTTCACACTGAAAGCTGCTGTTATTTTTCAGGGATTCGTTCATGCGTCGTTTTTTGTATTATGGGAACGATGTCGCAGTATGACAACAACGCGTGAACGGAATCGTATATATCCCAACTCGTGGCAGCCTCACGTCCTGGATACAAAGTACGCTCGCAGCTTTCCTTATTATAGTCTGGACACACTGCTCGTATTCGCGTTCGCTTGTCTTCGCCGTGATTGGACAGCTGGGTAAAAAAAATTTCAACTCTCGCTGATCAGAAAAAAAACTTGCAACGTTTAACATTCAGCGCAGAAAAAAATGCAGCGTCATGTTGCTTCTATTCGAAAAAACAATGTTTACAATACTTTTTGATAACACACTGTCCTCAGCGTACATTTAGTGGTCACACACGAGGTGTGATCAATAAATTCAGAGTCTGAGTAGTTAATCCTCAAGCCTGAGAACAAACCTCGCCCCCGAGGTGAGACACGAAACCTGAACTGAATTGTAACACCGGCTTCTGTCTGTAGAAGTGAAAGGTGATTTAGAAAATAACATCACAGCGGTTTTGTGCGGCGTCGCTATGGTAACGCCACCGCCTTAAGGGGGAACTATTTTCAGTGAGAAAAACGAAGAAACCTGTCTAGTACTCGTGTGTGGCGTGTTCGTAGGACGTGTCGTGGATTCATTTTTACCTGCATGGCGACGACTTGTGAGAAAATGGCCTCGGGGACAGCGAGCAGGACGGACAGCAGCCAGATGGACACGGCTTTCAGACACGTCCAGAAGACGGCGCTGGACGTCTGGATGTCCATCGGGTTCACGATGGCCTTATACCTGAGGGAGAGGAGAAGGGAAGCATCAGCGTGGGATCGGGTCAAAACAAAAAGAACCTCCCAGACGAGCCGGCTCACGGAGGACGAACACCTCACCGCTGCTTACACTTCAAGTTAACTCCCATGATGCATTGCAGAATCAAAAGTCGAGCACCACCTGTGGCAGTGAGGGAGAACTCGTCTCTCTCTTTCTGTTGTTGTTGCTGTTGTTTTCTTCATGAGACGTCGAGGGACTGCAGGATTCAACAGCTTCAACAACACCACACTTTTTATTATTCTGCAGACAAACGCAGCAGCACACTGAATCTGTGAAAAAACAGTACGAAAGCAAAGCCCACCATCACACTTCATATTCTCTGAAAACCAAACATTAATCTCCTCCTAATTATATCATAATTTTTTTCTTTTGACAGCTCCAGGCTCTTTTGTCAATTAATGATGAAGCCCATGCTGGACATCCGCTGAACCGCAGGACAAAGGCGCGAAACAATGGCGCTCTCTCGCACTAATCATAATTACAGTTCTCTGTAATCACGGAGCTGCATTTAAATTCCTCATTAGACGGAGCAGATCGGAGGCTCACCCGGACGGCTGATTTACACCAGTGACCGGCCGCCATCTGTCAATCCAGTGGAGCTGGACACGTTATGTATGCTGCTGAATTTAAATCTAAATGAGGTAAAATAGTTAGCGGAGGAAGTGATTCATTACTTGAAGTCCTCGCACCATTTCTGAAGTTCTCTCAGCTCCAAGCTCATTGGTCCCTTACGTACGAAAATCTTTGAAAATATCTCGAGGATTGAGTCGAGCGTTGATCGTTTACATTTTTAATCAGATGACTACGACTAATTTGTTTCAATGCAGTGATGAAACGTTAGTTCTCAGAGTCACACGTCACCTCAAAAACATTGAGGTTAGCGTGACGTCCCTGACGTGGTGTTGAGGCCCCGCCCACCTCTGTTGTATAGAGGGTTTTTTTTGTTGTTTTTTTAACAGAAAAGAAATGAGTGGAAAAACGTGCTACTAATCTCCAATAATCTGTTTGTGTCTCTGTTAAATTGTCTGTTCAGGTTGGTGTGGTGGATGTTATATGGTTTTGAGCCCTTTTCAAACATCTTCACCAATTGGTTCTTTATTTATATAAATATATATTTATTTTATTTATTTTAGTTGGGAGTTTATTTTTGTGTTTTACCAACAAATTTGTTAAATTTGTTGTTTTCTGATCAGATCTCATGAGGATCAATATGCTGCACCTGTTGACGTTCTGCCTCACCTGCTGCTGATCAGTTGCTGAGTGGTCCGGTGATCAGTTGGCGTGTTTGGATTTGGGGGGAAAGTGTGTGTGTGTGTGGGGGGGGGGGGGGGTGATGCTGATGTAACTCTGACAGTTTCCAGAGCTGCTGTCATGACTGGACATTGTATTTACACCAGGATATCAAAACCCTGTGTTGTGTCAGGACACAACAAACACACACACACACACACACACACACACACACACACACACACACACACACAGAGGGCAGATCATGATTCATTCATGGGCCTGAGAGTCGACTGCACACTCGCACGTACACTTCTTGCCCATAAATCTTCCATTGTCTGGCTGTATATGTTTTATTGATGTAGTAATTTATTGATTATTCATGTCGCGCAGAAGTTGCAAGTTTTGTCCCCAGGATGAGAAGGTCTCGCTGGTAAAGTGGAAAGAATATGAAGCTGGTTTTCAGACTCAAAAATTAAACTCACTGTTCTTGAAGAGTTTAAACTTATCGTGTGTAGAATTAACTCATTAAAGTAAAAGCCTTTTTCACCCAATTAGAAGCAACAGATCTGCAAAACAGCTTTTTATTTCAAACGTTGAGACTTAAAACGTCCAACAAAAAGTTGAAATCTAATTTTGTGAGGTTGTTGACTGAAATATTCTTCAGATCCGGGGTCGGTGTCATTAATCTGAATCAAAGTGTTTTAATAAATTCTTTCAAGCATCAAAACTCCCAAAGCGATAAAATGTTGATCCATTCAGTCTGATAACATTTGGAAAGTTAAGAGTTTGTTTATTCACAGGGCTAAACTAGAAGGAAGCCAGAAAAATCTGAGCACGCTCAGTCCATAGAGAATGTCCAGTGCGCATTTACCCGACCAACACGGGAAAGTTACACGTTTTCCTGTAAAATGAAACCTACTGCGTGTTTTACAGGAAAATGAAAGTTTCTGCAAAAAGTGTGATGACTAATGGCAAAAGATGTCCTTCGTACTTGGTCTAACAAAACATGTAACTTTCACGCATAGAAAGCCCAAAGCGTAGCTATGTCAAGTTTTTTGCTGTAGTGGACAGGCGTGTCTATTTCACGCTTGGCCGTGATACCGAGTTGAATCACCAGATTCTTGTTCCCTGATCAGGGAACATAAATACCTGCACGTCCCCACTCGCCTGCTGCCTGACCGTCTGTTCCCTCCAACTCTGTTTGTCCTCCCGGATGTTTGTGTCCTTGTTTTGTCCCTTTAGCACAATGAGGACTTTTCTTCTGTCTCGTCTTGGGTCTCTCAGTGAGTCGAGACCCAGATGTTGAGCGTAAACAGCATCTACACGAGGACTCTGCCGTTATGTTGTATGATTCAGAGGGCGATGAATGCAGCGCAGAAACACAAAGCCGCCGGGGTCTTGAACATTTTTATCTCCGTTCTGTCTGCAGATAAAAAAAGATTGAGGAGTGTCTCGTCACCTTCTGGCCCTGAAACCTTCCCATTCACATCACCTGCTGGATTTGCTAATCACTTTATTATTGATGCAAAGGCCGGTGACGCGTTCGGTGTCACATTCATTCACGGCAGGTTTTCATCAACAGAGCAGCTCCTCTGGATGGAGTGGATCGGGCCAATCAGGTGCGCTGTGTTCAAAGGCAACTGTGGAGCTCTTGGTTGAAATCCCTCCTTATTTTCTGTCTCCGAGCCGGGACATAAATTGGGGGCTCGTCCGGGATTAGAACCGCTCGCAAAAACCTCATACAAAAATTACATGCTGCGTTCAAACCGAACTCGTGAGCTCGTGGTTACCACACGGGAAGTCGTGTTCACCGTATGCTCCGCGTTCAAGTGGTAAAGTCGTAAAAACTCCATTGTTAGGCAACAGCGACGTGGCTGGCGTCTGGAGGCCACAGAGGCAAACAATTTAGCAAGCTAACAGGGAGGTAACGTAATGCAGGACGTACAAAGTCACAGCGGGAAAAGATGAGGCCGCTGGGAAGATCAACATTTTCCTCGCAACTATTTTGAACTGACGACCAGAAAATGACACATAATTAGAAAATGACATATAATTTGCATTAATGTTCTGTTTCACTTCCCCTCCTGATTTAATTGAGGTGATAATCTGATTGAGTTCACACCTCCACATCTCTGTTGTTCTGATCTGCTACACTTTGTTACCCCACAAACACACACACACACAAACACACACACACACACACACACACACACACACACACACACACACACCCTCCAGCAGATCTTCCTCACAGATGAAGATAGTCTGAGAGCACACTCTGTTCCCACTGCGCTCCCTGACAACTTCACCTGCAGCTCCTCTGAGCTTCTTCAGCAGAAATCACAAGCTCACATGTTCCAGTAAAAGGCTTTATAATCCCACGGGTTGCAGCACTAAGGCTCACGTGGCCCCGCCCACCAAAAAGAGCACCAAGAGGAGCCATCGGGCTGTGGAGACTCCCAGGTGTCCAAGTTTGAGCAGGAAGTTGTTCCAGTCACAGCTCAAACTTCATTTCGTGACCTTTAGACAATCCCTCCAGGATTGTTGCGATCAAAAATGTTTGATTTTTGCGGAGGACTTAATCAAAAATTGCGATGTAAATTGCAGAGTTTAAATTTTTTTTGGACGTAAAATTGCAAGTCAAAAAAGAAATTTCGTTTTTTATTTTTTTAAGCACCAGAAAAGATGTACTTTATGCTGTTAATACTTTCAGCACAGCTTCTGATGACAAAAAAAATTTGCAGTAAAATTGCAGGAATTTTAATAAATTGCAGGTTTCCATAAATATTACAGTTTACTTGAATTTGCGTTAATTATTGCAATCGCAAGGCTGTTTAGCTGTCCCTGCTTTGGTCCAATCACGTCCTTCTTCTCTTCCTCTCTAAGTCTTTGTATCCTCCTCTTCCTCTCTCTTCTCCACCACCGTTTACCCTGCAGCCGTTTCCTTCCATTAAAGACCTCCATCAGGTGATTTCACCGTCGCTGCACACAGCGGAGCACCACTCTTTTTTTGTTTCTTCTCCTCCTCAGATCTCCTGCTGTCGATGCTTCGGTAGCTGGAAGATGAAAGAAAAATCGATTCCACAAACAAAGCTGGAAAGGAATACTTTCTTCCTCTTCACCTTGGCTTCGATTCCCTTTATCCTGCCGGTTCTCCATCTTGCCGGCTTTGTTCTCTCTGTAGTTGGCGTCGACGCGACCTCTGATCCAAATCTTTTCTGATCTGAGAGTCGGTCTCTCTGCAGGAAGTCCAGCTGAAATGGATTTGATGGGCAGATTTAATTCACTCCACCGTCCACCTGCCTTCATGTGGTGGCTGTTAGGTCCATAATAAAGCACTCTGACAGGAAGTCCTGTTTGAAAATCTGAATCCAAAACGCCCTCTGACTTTAGGTCATCACGCAACTAAAACTCACCTTCAGGCTCTGGGACAGTCTAATTAACATAAGCTCTTCATGGATTAAAGCACAGCTGCTCAACTTCAACAAGTTGGCCAAATAAGAGCTCTAACTTTAACGGCTACAAAAAAAACCTCAAACTAATGGACATCAATGTCAACAAACCAGTTTATTACTTGTAAAGTAAATAAATGTCAGTAGTTTTTTGTCTGGAATCAGATTTTCACAAATCACAACCGACACTCACACAAGGGTTTCCCCGATCCTCCCTGCCCCCTCACTGTCCTGTCGCCAAGGTTACCCACACAGCTTGTCTATGACTCGAGATGGTAGACTATATAATAGTTGACTGCTCTGAAAAATGAGGCCAATGCAGAAGTGCCTTAAAGTGCAATACCACAGAGGGCCACTAGGGGCTGGCTCCAATAGAATGAACCATTAACCTGCATGTTCTTTTGTGCATTTTTATGTTCCCCTCTCAGCACCAATGACGCATCCAACTTTAGTTTTTTCTAAAATCTGGTCACACTAGGACCGCTAGTTGAATCGGCCTGAATTAAACCCTCTAAATAGAGAAAACAACCAATGCGAAGTATTCGCGTCCTGCGTCCAGCCGTCCTCATGTAGAGCTGCCGTCTGTGGTTTTATGAGTGTTTACAGGAGTGAAGTCAGGACAAGCAGTAAAACCGAGCGGAGGCTGATGTTTACCTGTTGATTGGTGCCATCATGGGATAAAGGACACTGTGATTGCACGGCATCAACACAAAATAATAGAACAAAATAAAAAGCTGAATGTTTAAAAAGGGGAAAAACTTTTTGTTTGTAGAGTAACGAAGGACGTGGAGGTTTTCCCCCGGAGGTTTCCAGACCCTGAAGTTCTCAAAGGTTCCAGTTAGGAAAAGGAAAATCGACCAACCAGCCTCGACTCATCGGTTCATGTCTTCTCTTGTCACAGTGAATCTGAACCGTCGCCGTCTGACCGCCTCTCCACGGCTTCGGCTCCTCTCCGAGGATGTCCTCAGCTCAACGGGGTATTTTTGGTGCTTCATCCTGAGAGGAAGCAGCTACTCCAATCACCGCGCTAATTACGCATTAGGCTCCTTCTCCTCATCAAGGGCCTTCAGGCCAATTCGGAGCCGTTACGGGCTCGTTAGTGGCCTTTAGTCTCGTTAGGGGCTCGTTACAGGCCGCTGGGGTCGGACACGCAGCTGGATCTCCGCTCGCAGCTGTGTGATCAGGAAATGAGTTCCCCCGTTGAACACTCTGATACCGTTGTGTTTTTTCAAGAGCGAGGACGCTGACGGAGCCTGCCAGCAAACGGAGAGGACCAGGAGTTCCCGCTGAGCTTGGCAGCTTCCTCTCGTTCACTCTGCCGACCTCGGAAATGAAAAGCACACATTCATTTTGCACTAAATACTGTGAGACTGAATTTAAGGAGATAGTTTTAAGAAATCTTAAAATCAGCTGTTTCCAGTGCAGAAAGAAGTAAAACTCCGAGAAGTGTTTCAAGGTTTGAGTTCAGACTGGCGGCACAGTAACGTGTGAAACATACTGAATAGTCGTGATTAATTCTTAATTCAGGAGACGACTTGTTGCAGACGAACCGAGCAGCTGCTGCTTTAAACATAAAGCTGCTCGTGTTTCCTTCGAGTCTGCATGGAAAAGGTTGAGACTTAAACGGGAATCCAGCTGCATCAACGTTCTGTTGCTCGCATGCATGACACATAGTGTAGTGACCTTTACCTGTAGTACCGCAGGACACACACACACACACACACACACACACACACACACACACACACACACACACACACACTGACCTTGAATCCGAGCAGAAGTGTCTCTTTGTGTTTTTATGGAAACAGATTTGACCTCCGCACACACAAACAGATCCGTTAAATCATAAAAGTAAAAAACATGGTGCAGCTTTTATTTCCTGGATATAAAATAAATTCCATTTAGTTTATAATTCTATGCGATAGTTGTTCATTAGAAACTTGAGGTGAGCTTGAGACTGTCTGTCAGCACCTCTGACCTCAGCAGCCAATCACAGATCAGCTCCTATCGTGCCGCGGATCACCTGACGCCGAGGGGAGTCCGCGGGGACTCTCAGGTGTGGAGGCTCATCGCTGCGTCTGTAATTAAAACTGCCAGCATGTAATTTGGGTTTCTTCCTTATCAAACACTATAGGGCTTTTAATTTGAAATAATACAGGAAGTGGTGAGTTTTTATTGACGCGGAATGCAGCAACTGGCAGCGGAAACGGTAGCGGATCAAAACGAGGCTTCACGCTTTGAATCTTCAAACAGGTCAAATCTGCACACGAACTTTAACCGGATCAAGAAAACTGAAAACCGTCCGTGTGCTGTTTCTTTTTACCTTCAGTAGTACTGCAGCTCCCTTACAGAGTATTAATTAATGTAGTAATGTAATGTAATGTAATGTGTACACCTGCTTCCACCCTGACAGATGTCACTTCCTGTCTTCAGTCCTAACCAGCCATCAGAGAAACGGGCTCATCCTTTAATAACCAATGAAACACTCTGATGACACATGACACGCCTCCTTAATTTGCAACTAAGCGCCCAATTCTCCGTGAAATATTGGACCCCTCCGTCCTCGCGTCAACAACCGCCGTCGAGGTCCAGACTTCCTCCGGACTGTGAATCCGAGGTCGTCTCAGTCCGGACGCAAACAGAGGAGAGAAAAACCGTTAGAAGCTGGTTGCGTTTTGTGACGTAAAGCGGAGCTGACAGCCACATCTGTCCCTCGGGGCGCTGCATGGACTAATGGGCCTCAGCAGTGGATTTAATTTTGCCCGCGACATTTATAAATCAGAAAGAAAAAGAACTCACAGGAGCATCATGAAGTATTTATTTAACTCGACCGGTGTGCAGGAGGAATATTTAGGTTTTCAAATTAATGACAATAAGATTACAAATTTTCTTTTGGCTCAACACAACAAGCAGCAACGTGCTTTTACACAAATTCAATAAGAACAAGTAGAAACAGCTGCTTCAGAAAATACTGAAAAATGTCCACTAAAATCTGTTTTAAATCTACAAAATAAACACGAGAACTCAGCTCCTACTTAATAAAAAATAAAATATATTTTAAATCTCATTTCCTACACATGTACATACATATCCAAGTGTCCATCAGTTATCTCGGTGTTGTTAGTTAAAGTCACTTCTTATTAGTTTTCTGGAGGTCCATCTGGAAATAATAGAAGAGAAGAAGATTCAAAAAGACCTGTTTTTGGGGGGGGCGTGTCTGTTTGATTGACAGGTACAAGAAATTGTATTTTCTTGATTCTTGTTGTTCTGGTTTTGTACCCTCATGGTTGTAAATGCACTTATTGTAAGTCGCTTTGGATAAAAGCGTCAGCTAAATGAAATGTAATGTAATGTCTGTGGTGCAGTCAGGTTTCCAGATCTGGCTCCTCCCCCTGCTCGTCCAAATATGGTCACTTCTGGCTCCAAAATACCAAAATGGCGAAGGTTAAAATAACCTCCAGTCACACACTCGATCACCCAGCTGAGCGTCAGTATAAATTAAATTCCCTCCTTCTCGCTGATCACCAGACACTCTAACAAAACCATTAAACCATCAGGACTCTTTCTGCCTCCATCAGCAGGTAAAGCCTAGTGGTCCTGATTCTGAGCAATGTCCCAGCATCCATCTGCAATCAGACTGAGGACGGTCGGGACGCTGGCGCGACGACTAAACCAAAAACAATCTGTGTTTCAATCAGCAGGAAGTCTCTTCCTCTTTCTCTCATGATCAAACTTTTCAATTTGAATTTTCTGTTTTCTACCATCGTGTGTGACCGCGACCCTTCTTCCTCTCTTATTATCCTCCCTCCTCTTCCTCCTACATCCTCTTCATCCATGCTCAAACACACACACACACACACACACACACACACACACACACACACACACACACACACGGGACCCAGCAGTGGATCTGACCGATCTGATTGGAAACCTGACGATACGACGTCCCGCCCACTGATAGCTGTAACCTGACTGCACCACAGGCCTGTCAATCAAAAAGACACGCCCCTAGTGGCCCTCAGTGGTGTTACACTTTAAAGGCTCCAATTTTCAGACCGTGACCACAAAGATCCCTGCAGAACTCCTGATCTGTCCACGGTTTGCATCTTTTCATCTGAAACACTAAAAGCGTCTCCATGGTGACCTCAACAATCTCATGCATCAAGCATCTCATCCTGTCGCCGTCTGCAGGTCGGCTGTTTAACACACGGACTATGTCATGATGCTCTTCAGGGTCACAAAATCCTCCACACGGAGTCTAACCTGTGAAAAAGTTCTTCTTCGTCATATCTGTTGATGTTTCTGCAGAAATCCTGCTCAGCTTTGACTCTTTAAACCTCGGCAGCTCCGCCTTCACTCCTCCAGCAGTGGACTCTATCTGATACTAATCAATGCGGTGCCTCAGTTCAGCTTCAGCAGCTGCAGAGAAGCTCCTGAGACTCTTTTATCTGCTCCTGATAAATCACATAAACTCACCACAGTCGTTTTTTCAGCCGTTTAATCGAGAAATATTGTGCAGAAACGTGTCGCACCTGCTCGGCCTCGTCAGAGAAAACAAATACGCCCCCAAAATAAAAGCCATGAATGTCGTGGCGGCGGTGCTTTATTCTACAAAACTGCATCATAACGTGAGATCTTTGTATGTTTCTGTGCAAAATCTTCATCTTAAATGTGGTGAAAAAAGTGTAAAGGAGTCAGTATTTCCCTCTGAAACATGATGAAGCAAAACATGCAACATTCAAACTGAACTTTGCACCACGAGAAAAAGATCCGTGACTTCACGTCCAGCCGAGGAGCTTTCAAACAACACAGCAGGAAGTTTCAGACTTTTAACTGCAGCAGAAGACCAACCAACGTCTGACACTGAAGATGGATTTTAATTGAGCGTTGTGATGAGAAGCAAACATTCATTCTTCGTTAAAGCTCATTTTAATTCCTTTATCGACTGTTCTGTACTTAAATCTAGAAATATGTTGTTTTATTTCATGAGATAAAATCTTAATTGAACCGATAACATCAATTCAGTGCAGTAAAAACGTTTCTCTGAGGCAGCAGGATGTCTGCAGGTGTGACGCTGCAAGAAAAGGAAATACTCGAGTAAAAAGAGGAAACCCTTCAAAGTAAAATACTTGAGTAAATTCCAGCTGTGTCAATATTTGTGTTGATTTTTATTTCTTTTCTATATTTTTTTAATGTTCCGTTTTTATGTGAAACTCTGCATGTCATTTTCTTGCTGTGAAGCACTTTGAGCTGCATTTCTTGTATGAAAGGTGCAAATACAGTTTATTATTATTTTAATCTCATACTGATATTTAAGAGTCATTATTATTGAATCATATGAAATAAAAGTAGTGAAGTCTCTTTTTTGGGATGCTGGAGCTGCAGGAGTTTAATGATGTCATCCATTCATAAGAATAACCCCACAAACATCCGGTGCTCCTACCTGTCCGCGCTGAGCGCCGTGAGCGTGAACACGGACACGCCGACCGAGGTGAGCTGGATGACGGGGATGAGCTTGCACGCCGCCTCGCCGAACACCCACTCCTCGGAGAAGTAACGGAAGGCGTCCACGGGCACGCAGGTGACGAGCAGCAGCAGGTCTCCCGCCGCCAGGCTGGAGATGAAGATGTTGGGCACGCTGCGCATGGCGCTATTGGTGATGAAGATCTTCACCAGCGTGATGTTGCCCAGAAGCCCCACGGTGATGATGAGGATGTACACCGAGGTCATGACGCAGCGCACCGCGAAGTGCACCGTCTCCGCGCCGTCCGAGGACGCCCACCAGCCGGGCTCCTCCGTGGAGTTGGGGCTCAGAGCCTCGGGGTCTCCGGGCTCGGCCGGAGCCAAGTTGGAGAGGAACTCGTCGTCCATGTCCGGGGAGCAGCGCGCGGGAAAATCCACCAGAGGAGAGGAAAGATCCGCGCGTAAAGGCGCAGAGACGGCGGGGGGTTCACTCCGGCACGAGCTGCCACGAGACACACAAACTTTTCTAACAGTGACTGTTGGTCCGGGAGGCTGAGAGACGACTGATGCTGCTGGAGAGACGGAGGCAGTTCTTCATTTGACGCTGTGAACACACACACACACACACACACACACACACACACACACACACACACACACACACACACACACACACATATACACACACACACACACACACACACTGTTTCGCTCTGTGTGTGTGATATAGAGCTGGAGAGCACAGGAAGAGGAGGAGGAGGAGGGGTGGTCACAGTGAATATACAGTACGAGATGAATAGAAGGATGACCAAAAGTATGTGGACACCAGAACGTTACATCCTTATCTAATCTGTCCATTTACTTTTCATAAATGTGGAAAAACTGGAGATTAAAAGAGGCATAAAAAGAGTAAGAGAGGCCAAAAGTATGTGGACACTCAGTGCAGAATATGCAACAGGGAGGTTTAAGAAAACAGTTTGTGTCCGTCTTCGTGCACATAATTTAACATTTATCACAAGTCCCCGTCCCCCTACAGGTCATTAAAAGAACTGCAGGTTGTCAGGGAAATATAACCACAGCTCAATGATAGACTGCAGTTCATGCAATATTAATTTCAAGATCAATATAATGTAATTAAAGTGGTAAATTGGCTCGCTGCTGTTTGCAATCTACCATCAATCTGATTGGGAACCTGAGGACACTATGCCCCGCCCTCCTATAAATGGAAATATGACTGTCAATCAAACAGCCCTGCCCCCAAACATATCTGTGTTTGAGGCCTAATATCTAATGAATACTGGAAATATTTTCAGAAGTTGATGCTTTTTGAGGGTTTTCTTTTGAGCCAGCCCCTAGTGGCCCTCAGTGGTATTGCAATTTAAGGCACTTCAAGCTACAAATATTTTTTACAAACAATCTTTGTTTATAAATGGAAGTGTTATCACATGAAATAATGTACAAACTAGAATATAGAGAACGAAAATGAAAAACAACGTCCGAATGCAGCTGAAGGTTCATTCATGTGTTAATCATCTATTCATGATCATTTGTTGGTTCGGTGTGTGGCTGATATTACATTTTGTGTAAGAGGTCAAAGGTCAACGAAATAACGAGGGTCCTGAGCCTCATAAGCAGTTGTTTTTTCGGCCGGCTGTTTGATGGTTTTCTATTCGGTATCTCGTTGTTTCAAAGAGGCTCAGACTTCTTGAGTCTTTGTTCTCCATTTTACTGCAAACATTAGATTTTTTTCTGAGGCAGCTGACAGAGTCCTGATTGTCTCCATGTTGTATAACATCAATATTTTATTTAAAGCCTGAGAGGTTCATGTGAGTTTTTAGGTTTTTTTAGTTTGAGTAACAGCAACAGCAGAAAAACCATTTGCAACCCGGAGTCTGTTAACGTTAATGTTTTTTTTCTAAAATGTTTCTTCTATCATTAGTGTTAGCTCATGGTTGCACCATTGCTAACGTTATCAGCATTAGCTACCATTAGCAATGTTGCTATCATTAGCTAACGTTACCAACATTTCTGTTACAATTAGCTAACGTTAGCTAGCGGTAGCGTTGGCGGACACTTCCTCACGAAGGTTGTTGTATCACGGTGCTGCACTTCGTTAGCGTGCAACAGGACCCGTCTCTGAACATTGCGATCGACCCCCGTGTGGTCTTTATTGGAAGGACGCTGATGTTTGCGTAATCGCTGACACGTCACACCTCTTCAGTTTAACGAGGGAAACGCCGTAACGCCGGCTTCAGCCTCTTTCTCTCTCCAGTTTGTGAAAACGGGATGAACCCGAAGGAGCTCAAGAAAAATGAACCGTGAATCCATTCAAACCTTTTTCTTGAAAACGTGTCACAAATACTCCCAGGCGATTATTTCCCGATTGTCGTTGTTGTTCGTTCGTCGAACTCCTCGGTGTGTAAAAGATCTTCACAGGAAGCTCTTTTAAGCCGTCGCTACAAACTCTGCAAACCTCGTCGGTGACTCGGGTTCAAAAAGCTGCCGCACACATCCGACAAATAAGATTCAGCACACAATCTACGAGTCGGCAATAATCCAAAATCCACGTAGTGGGATCGAATACGGCCTTATCTTCCACCAGCACCTGCAGGGTTTTATGGGGTTTTTAAACACAACCCTCAGTGTGTTTTTGTGTGTTCGTGTGTGGATTAATTCGGCACGTCCTTTAATGTCCGGGCTTCCTACACGTTCTATCAGAGCACTTCTCGTTATCCCGACTGCGTCGCTATCGGCGGTTGTCGAGGGAACAACCGCAAACGTTCAGGAACGCGTCTTATCTTTTCCAGTGTTATCGATCCGATGCTGCACGTTTTGGAAAACGGCGTCGCCTCTCAGATTTCTGCTGTGTCAGAGAAAACTGAGAGGAACTGCAAGGAAACTTCAGTGAAGTCACTGAACGGAGAAAAGCTCAGAGGTCCGAAGGGCTTTTTCTGAAGTGCAGGTCGATAGCATTGAAGTCCGGCAGAATCAAGTATCGGGAGCTCGCTGGGATGTTTCTGAGGTTGGAGGCGGCCGCCATCTGGAGCTGCTGGCTTATAGTCTGTCACGGCCACAGACGGCAGTCAGCTGGAGTTTGATCTCGTGTTCCTGCTTTAAAACATTCAATCTGTCGATTTTTTTTGATCTCTTATAATTTGAGCTCATACGAGTCATTAAAAAAATAAAACTGTGGGAGTTTTTGGAAATCAGCAGTCAACAGCATGTTGCAGTCAACAGGACAAAACTTTTAATGCCATAGATGATGGTGCTGCTTTTAGTCCAGTGTCGGTCTGCGTGTGAAAGGATTTCTACGTATTTTATAGAAGGAAACCGAAGACCTCAAAACGAGGAAATAACAACAAACAAACCAAATTCAGTTTCACCCGTTGTTACCTGATGTTTTTATTTCAACAAGGTATCACGGAAAAAAGCCTGCAGTGGGTTTTATTTTAGTCAACTACAGGAAAACGTGTAACTTTCACGCCTAGACAGCCCAAAGCGTGGCTATTTCACGTTTTGCTGTGATACCAGGTTGTAGGACAAATATTGACCTGGGAACATTAGTAGAAATGAATCACCGTTTACTGGAGATATACTAATTAGTCAACTCTTCAAGATTGATCTCCCGAAATGTAATAAAAAGCGGTTTCATGGTGTCTGACAACCAGAACAGCCGCCACGAGCCAGCAGAGGTTGGCGGCTGACTGTCTATCAAACATCACACGAGTTATGTTGCAGATTTTTTTTCTAGTTCATTTATTTATTTACTGTTGATTTGATTTGTTCTTTGTACTCCTAGTTGTGTCATCTGAATTTTTCTTTATAGAACTTATTTTTTTAAGCTGTAAATTAGTAGTAAAGCTTATTTTTCGTAACGATAGTTCCTGTGTTGTGCTCAAAGAAATTTAACTCTCATCATCTTCAAAGTTTGTCAAAAATAAATGTTTTTTCTTTTAAAAGTTTTTATTCGGGTTAAAAATGTTCATCCATCTTGGCAAGTTTTGGCCGAGTAACGTGTTTTATTTGAGTCAACACTGGTTGATATTAAAGGCTACTGAGATTTTCTTTCCTACTTTATCACCATTAATCAGTTAGTATTATTTTATTCATATTTCTGTCTAATGCTCAGCTGTTTTAATCTTCTATTTGCCTCTCTGTTAGTCCAGTACCTTGTTTATTTTGAAAGCCGTGACCGGAAGTGCTCTAAATCCATTCTGTGTGGCTTGACTCTGCTCTCTGACCCGCACGGTCCCGCAACTGGCATGAGTTTGGGATCCGTGAGTGGAAAAAAGAGGGGGGAATGAACAACACGCCGCCAGGATTACGGTTGGTGTGTGGACTTCCATTTTATTTCACTTTGTTTTTTTGGAGTGACGCGTTTGATCGGCTTTTCTTTCTGTATTTTCAGCTGTCTTTGGGACAGCGGCGACTCCGTGAAGGCTCTTCCACAAGTTGTTTGCAGTGTAGTGTGTTGTCATCTTGTTTTTGACTCTTTTTATTTTTTTATTGTTGTCATGGTGATTTTTTTTTTCAGTCATGTGTCCAAACCAACTCCACGAAACAGAAACAAAAAACAGGAAGATTTTGAGTTTTAAAGTGATAATTATTATGTTTAAAATCATATTTAAAGTTTTATTTTAATATTCAACACCGCGGAGAATAGTTTTGGGTTTTCTTTCAAAATAAAGCTCCAAATCTTAAGATGACAAAGTGTCAGAATAAAAGCTGGTCCTTTACCTAACGGGTGCATTGTATTTTTGTTGCCTGTTTGCCATCTCGCTGCATTGTGCGCTGCAGGAGGGTGGTTTTTTTTCGCTGACATAGTTCTATATAGGGATTATAATGCAGAGACCACATGCCCCCCCGGGCCATTGTTGGCCCCCTCTGTCCCTGTTGTTGTTTTTTTCTACTGGAGCGAGTCAATTGATGGAGGGATAAAAGGCAGAAAAAATATGCATTGACACGGGCTTTCAGGGCAGAGAGAGCAGGAGGCAGAGAGGTCAGTTGCAGACTTTGTAGCCGTGATGTCGGCGGCCTGTAATTGGTGCCAGCAGGGAGCCGGCCATGAGGACCCAGAGCGGCCCTGGAACTAAACGGGGGACGTCGACACGCAAACCATGTCTTTAAACTACATCAAAAACTTCTACGAAGGATGCGTAAGTACACCACAAAGGCCTTGTATTGTCACTTTCGCCGGAGCCGGCCTCCTTCTACCTTTTCAGCAGTTGACAGCTGCAGCGGGGCGACGCGGGACAATTTTCCCTCTCCAGGTTTTTAAAATGAAAAGACATCGATCTGTTTCCTGTTTTCACTCTTAGATTTTTTTTTTGTTTTTTTTTTTTTTAATCCATCTCCATGCCGGTGAGTGACATATTTGTAAGGAAAGAAAAGGCAGTTTGCTTTGTGAGGGTGTTGGTGACATGTCGTCGGTGTCAGAGGAGAGCAGGTACAGAGAGGAGATGGGAAATGTTTCCGGTGAATGGGTTTTGTTTTAGCCTTCGGAGCTCAGGGCCTCCGAGTTGCAGCTGCATTCATCTGGCTGACAAAAGCTCTTTTCTCTTTGTCTCTGACTCTGTGTGTGTGTGTGTGTGTGTGTGTGTGTGTGTGTGTGTGTGTGTGTGTGTGTCAATGCACATTTGTGTGTTGCATTTCTGTGCCATGAAAATGTGAATCTGTACGCATCATATTTGTGCATGTGTTATATAATTGTGCCATTCATGCTTGCTTACATGTGCATTTGTGTGTGTGTGTGTGTGTGTGTTGCAGCTCAGGCCTCCGACGGTGATTGGCCAGTTCCACACCTTGTTCTTCGGCTCAGTGCGGATGTTCTTCCTGGGCGTTCTTGGCTTCGCCGTCTACGGGAATGAGGCACTGCACTTCAGCTGCGACCCCGACCGCCGAGAACTCAACCTGTACTGCTACAACCAGTTCAGACCCATAACGCCTCAGGTAGGATCACAGACTGTTTATAAAAGTGTTCGTAGCTTCCAGGTCTGAAAAATGGTTCCGATGCAGAAGTGTCTTCAGCTGCAATACCAGCGAGTGCCACTAGAGGTCGGCTCCAAAAAGCCTCCGGCTCCATAGACTCCCATTCAACTTCTCTCATCAAATCCAAAGTGAATAAAATGTGTCCATCAGTTATCTCGGTGTTGTTAGCTAAAGTCACTCCTTCTTATTAGTTTTCTGGAGGTCCATCTGAAAATAATCCCTCATTCATTAGAAAAGAAGATTCAAGAAGACCTGTTTTTGGGGGTGTGTCTGTTTGATTGACAGGCCTGCGGTGCAGTCAGGTTACAGCTATCGGTGGGCGGGACGTAGTATCGTCAGGTTTCCAATCGGATCATTCAGATCCACCGCTGGCTCCTCCCCCAGCTCGTCCAAATATGGTCACTTCCTGCTACAAAACCGCTCCAAACTAGCAAAGATGGTGACACACAGAATCTGAACTGGAGGCTTCATAACGTTCACAAACCGACGGGTGACGTCGCTGCTGGTTGCCGCTTGGGCAGGATGAAAATATACTAAAATTGTTTGAGTGTACTGATAAAATCACATTGTGTATATGCTCAGGTGGACATGAGGTAAAGTGTGCTCACAAAATCTGAGCATGTTTAAGTAAAGTACGATAAAAACGGGTTCCAAATAACTTCTGTTCTCCTCGTCTTGTCACGACCAACATTAACTGAATGTTAACAAAAAAAAAAATACAAATGAATGAATTAGTTCACTGACAACAAGATATGAAACTATCAGCGTTTCATATAAATTGACTAACTAAAGTTAGCTAATGGCATTGAGTGAACTGCTTTTGTACTAAAATAGTATAAAAAATGTCTTGTCATTTGGTACCAAATTTTATACCCATGAGCTTTTCCGACTTCCCTTATTTCTATCCTCTCCAGGTCTTCTGGGCGTTACAGTTGGTAACAGTGCTGGTTCCCGGGGCGGTGTTCCACCTATATGCCGCCTGTAAGAACATTGACCAGGAGGAAATCCTCGAACGACCCATCTACACCGTCTTCTACATCATTTCTGTTCTCCTACGCATCATTCTGGAGGTCATCGCCTTCTGGCTGCAGAGCCACCTCTTCGGCTTTCAGGTCCATCAATTTCTTATTCTTTCATACTCTGTCGTGTGCTTGTCCGGGTCACAGTGATGCAGCCACCCATCAATCTTCCAGTCGCCTCTCATAGTTATTGTCATAGTGACAAAAGGGCGTATAGGGTACCCCTTCTAACTTTTTCACCATGACGTCCCTTATGTTCCTCCTGAGGGTTTTGAAGCTCTCCCAGGTCAGTCAAGAGACGTGATCTTTCCAGCATGTTCAGAGTTGCCAAGGACTTCCTTCCCATTGGGGTAAACCGGAACCATCTCTGAGTAACTGGGAATTAACGCAATGAAGCAGCAGCTCAATTGCAGATTCATATGGTCCACAAGATCCTCCAAATATTAACCTTCAGAAACCGCAATCAGTGCAGCTGCCATGATGACCCTGTTCCACATTAAAGTTGATGAAGTTCTTCCTCACTCGATGTCCAAACTTTCCACAAATATGTGAGATAACCGTACTGAGAGACACAAACGTGGGACAAAGTCCCAATGCAACTGGTAAAAATGTTGGACTTCTAATGAAGTCACCGTTAAACTCGTAGTTCTTATTAGCAATGTTTAAAACGAAGGTTAAGGAGCATGTGATGAACCAAAGGGTTTGATTGATGAGTGCTGCTTGGCGCAAGAAAATTTTGGTGGAAAATGGCCTCGACCGGACCTTTGGCATGGCCGTTCTGCCAGAAGGATGGTTTCCCACCCACACCAAGCAAGATTTCAAGACTGTAAAAAATTCAAATGGACATAAGCCAATGCAGAAGTGCCTTAAATTACAATACCAGTGAGAAGTACTTTTGTGCAGTTGGTCCTGGCCAGTACATGCTGGGTACACCTTGTTAGGCGTACCGAGTATGGTACAGCCAGCAAGTACTTGGTAGTACCTGTCATTAGAGAGAATTGTAAGGATTGTACAGTCAGTGCTCAGAAGTTCAGACAACCATGAAAGTAACACTGCCTTGTGTTTGTCTTTCCTCCCCTCAGGTTCACCCGCTGTACAAGTGTGATGCCAGTGCTTTGGAAAAGGCCTTTAATGTGACTAAGTGCATGGTGCCCGAACATTTTGAAAAGACCATCTTCCTCAGTGCCATGTACACCTTCACGGTGATCACCATTCTTCTCTGTGTTGCTGAAATATTTGAGATTCTCTGCCGGCGGCTCGGTTATCTCAACAACCAATGACACAAACCACACGAGCACACGTGCACACACGAAATGACTAAGGGTGAAAATATACGACACTATTTCTTCCCGTTTTTAATCAGGCTCTTCGTAAGCTACCGCTGGACTTTTATAAAACAGGAAGCTAACATACGAGCCAAACCTCACCTGTGGTCCATCGTGAGTGAGCTGCGCTGAGAAATTTGAGAATGTGCAACAATGTCAGAGCTGGCAAGTCTGAAATATTCTCTAGGTGTTTTTGTTTTTTTTGGCCCTTAGCTATAGAGTGATCATCCCTGGTCGTATTTCAGGTATCAGTGGGTCTGTACTGGCTGTGTCCAAAGGTCTTGTATGGACGTTATGGCCGGAGATTATGTACCTCCTACTGAACCGTTGAGGGATGGGATAGAACGATTTCTGGTTTTCTGTTTTTTTTTTTCACACGAGATGACTGAACGACAGGCGTCAAATTTATGGTGCTATTAGAAGATGTGACGGACAACACCCGAGGAAAGCCTAAGCCTGGCTTGAGGGTCCATTATATCCTGTTCTTGTTGTTGTATCTCAGATCTTGGAAACACCCTGGAAGCATTAGCTGCACACATACTTGTCTTATGAGCACTAAATGCATCAAGGTTCATCGCGCCAACTTTTGGTGCATCTTCTCTGGACTTTGTTCACTAATGGAGCGCCAACAATGGAGCGAACCAGCGGTAAAAACAATCCATGCAAATTATTTAGCCTGTCGGAGTTTTCTTTCAACGCTACAGTCTAGCTTGTCTTCAAGGTGCTGATCAAATCTGACAAGCAGACCGTAGAGCTGGCCACAGATAGCACTTCTGTCATTCGTAAGGAACTGTGATCCAGTAGCCTTACCCACGGGCAAGTGAATGGCAGGTGCCACTGCCTACTGATACTTGCATGTGTGACAGTTATTGCTTCAAGTATGTGTCTGATATATCGCTTCCAGCCCGTTCCGACCTTTACTTCCATCAACATTTGTGACGGAGTTGTCTGCCTTCTTAATAAGATTGGTGCTTCTTAGAAAAAAACTTGATCACCAACTTCTTCAAATGAGTTCACCTCCAGGAAATTATCTCGGCTAAAATGCCGTGACTAAAATGGCTGCATTGGTACTGTTTTAATCTTTAAAGGTAAAGATCTCCTCAAAGAAACAAGCTTGGTATAACATGGGTTTGAAGTAATGAGCTACAAAAAGAAAAGAACAAAACAAGTTTAGATTTTTTTTTAACTTTAGAAATGTATCTGAAGCATTTTTGACTTAAAAGTATTTTTTAAATTTGGATATACATGGAGTTGGAATGAAACTATTTAAAATAGTTAACAGTAACACAAGTTGCAATGGTTTTGACTTAAAAAATAAATAAATTGCCAGTAAGAAGAAATGTAAAATTTTTGTGATTCGGTTTTTACTAACAAATTGGTTGACATTGATGAATCGTTGGAGGAAGGCATTGTCATTGTTTCATCAAACAGGTATTGAACTGCCACTTCTCACGTGTCCCAACATCTCCAGTGAGGCTGATGAGGTCTCGGCTAGTTCTGAAATATCACTGTTTAGGATAGTTCTCAACAGACGTGGACAAACTCAGATCAGAAACGTGAATGTTTCAGAGATTCAAGCCCCTTTATTCAAGTGCTCAACAAGTCCCAATATATTCGAAACAGCAGTTGAGCTTTTGTCCGATGTCTGATTGTGAATTTTGCTCTCATTTACTGTGGAACTTATCAAGGGTATCCTCTAATGCCCCCTCCCACCACCACCCCACCCCCACCTCCTCCTTTATATCACCATTTCTTAGCTTGAAGTTTTA
>NW_027185408.1:547500-570000 GCF_022577435.1 Embiotoca jacksoni
GAGTGACTTTAGCTAACAACACCGAGATAACTGATGGACACATTTTATTCACTTTGGATTTGATGAGAGAAGTTGAATGGGAGTCTATGGAGCTGGAGGCTTTTTGGAGCCGACCTCTAGTGGCACTCGCTGGTATTGCAGCTTAAGAACACTTCTGGATCAGAACCATTTTACAGACCTGAAGCTACGAACTCTTTTAGAAACAGTCTGTAGTTTAATATCCAGTCTGTAGTTTTAGATCCAGTCTGTAGTTTAATATCCAGTCTGTAGTTTAATATCCAGTCTGTAGTTTAATATCCAGTCTGTAGTTTTAGATCCAGTCTGTGGTTTTAGATCCAGTCTGTAGTTTAATATCCAGTCTGTAGTTTTAGATCCAGTCTGTAGTTTTAGATCCAGTCTGTGGTTTTAGATCCAGTCTGTGGTTTTAGATCCAGTCTGTAGTTTTAGATCCAGTCTGTAGTTTAAGATCCAGTCTGTGGTTTTATATCCAGTCTGTAGTTTTACATCCAGTCTGTAGTTGTATATCCAGTCTGTGGTTTTATATCCAGTCTGTAGTTTTACATCCAGTCTGTAGTTTAATATCCAGTCTGTGGTTTAATATCCAGTCTGTAGTTTAATATCCAGTCTGTGGTTTAATATCCAGTCTGTAGTTTTACATCCAGTCTGTAGTTTAATATCCAGTCTGTAGTTTTAGATCCAGTCTGTAGTTTAATATCCAGTCTGTAGTTTTAGATCCAGTCTGTGGTTTTAGATCCAGTCTGTAGTTTAATATCCAGTCTGTAGTTTTACATCCAGTCTGTAGTTTTACATCCAGTCTGTAGTTTAATATCCAGTCTGTGGTTTTATATCCAGTCTGTAGTTTAAGATCCAGTCTGTGGTTTTATAGCCAGTCTGTGGTTTTATATCCAGTCTGTAGTTTTACATCCAGTCTGTAGTTGTATATCCAGTCTGTGGTTTTATATCCAGTCTGTAGTTTTACATCCAGTCTGTAGTTTAATATCCAGTCTGTGGTTTAATATCCAGTCTGTGGTTTAATATCCAGTCTGTAGTTTTACATCCAGTCTGTAGTTTTAGATCCAGTCTGTAGTTTAATATCCAGTCTGTGGTTTAATATCCAGTCTGTGGTTTAATATCCAGTCTGTAGTTTTACATCCAGTCTGTAGTTTTACATCCAGTCTGTAGTTTTAGATCCAGTCTGTAGTTTAATATCCAGTCTGTAGTTTTAGATCCAGTCTGTAGTTTTAGATCCAGTCTGTGGTTTAATATCCAGTCTGTGGTTTAATATCCAGTCTGTGGTTTTACATCCAGTCTGTAGTTTTACATCCAGTCTGTAGTTGTATATCCAGTCTGTGGTTTTATATCCAGTCTGTAGTTTTACATCCAGTCTGTAGTTTTACATCCAGTCTGTGGTTTAATATCCAGTCTGTGGTTTAATATCCAGTCTGTAGTTTAATATCCAGTCCGTGGTTTAATATCCAGTCTGTGGTTTCATATCCAGTCTGTAGTTTAATATCCAGTCTGTGGTTTAATATCCAGTCTGTGGTTTAATATCCAGTCTGTAGTTTAATATCCAGTCTGTGGTTTAATATCCAGTCTGTAGTTTAATATCCAGTCTGTGGTTTAATATCCAGTCTGTAGTTTTACACCCAGTCTGTGGTTTTACACCCAGTCTGTAGTTTTACACCCAGTCTGTGGTTTAATATCCAGTCTGTGGTTTAATATCCAGTCTGTAGTTTAATATTCAGTCTGTAGTTTTACATCCAGTCTGTAGTTTTACATCCAGTCTGTAGTTTAATATCCAGTCTGTAGTTTTACATCCAGTCTGTAGTTTTACATCCAGTCTGTGGTTTAATATCCAGTCTGTAGTTTTACACCCAGTCTGTGGTTTAATATCCAGTCTGTGGTTTTAGATCCAGTCTGTGGTTTTAGATCCAGTCTGTAGTTTAATATCCAGTCTGTAGTTTTACATCCAGTCTGTAGTTTTACATCCAGTCTGTAGTTTTACATCCAGTCTGTAGTTTAATATCCAGTCTGTGGTTTTATATCCAGTCTGTAGTTTAAGATCCAGTCTGTGGTTTTATAGCCAGTCTGTGGTTTTATATCCAGTCTGTAGTTTTACATCCAGTCTGTAGTTGTATATCCAGTCTGTGGTTTTATATCCAGTCTGTAGTTTTACATCCAGTCTGTAGTTTAATATCCAGTCTGTGGTTTAATATCCAGTCTGTGGTTTAATATCCAGTCTGTAGTTTTACATCCAGTCTGTAGTTTTAGATCCAGTCTGTAGTTTAATATCCAGTCTGTGGTTTAATATCCAGTCTGTGGTTTAATATCCAGTCTGTAGTTTTACATCCAGTCTGTAGTTTTAGATCCAGTCTGTAGTTTAATATCCAGTCTGTAGTTTTAGATCCAGTCTGTAGTTTTAGATCCAGTCTGTGGTTTAATATCCAGTCTGTGGTTTAATATCCAGTCTGTGGTTTTACATCCAGTCTGTAGTTTTACATCCAGTCTGTAGTTGTATATCCAGTCTGTGGTTTTATATCCAGTCTGTAGTTTTACATCCAGTCTGTAGTTTTACATCCAGTCTGTGGTTTAATATCCAGTCTGTAGTTTAATATCCAGTCCGTGGTTTAATATCCAGTCCGTGGTTTCATATCCAGTCTGTAGTTTAATATCCAGTCTGTGGTTTAATATCCAGTCTGTGGTTTAATATCCAGTCTGTAGTTTAATATCCAGTCTGTGGTTTAATATCCAGTCTGTAGTTTTACACCCAGTCTGTGGTTTTACACCCAGTCTGTAGTTTTACACCCAGTCTGTGGTTTAATATCCAGTCTGTGGTTTAATATCCAGTCTGTAGTTTAATATCCAGTCTGTAGTTTTACATCCAGTCTGTAGTTTTACATCCAGTCTGTAGTTTAATATCCAGTCTGTAGTTTTACATCCAGTCTGTAGTTTTACATCCAGTCTGTAGTTTAATATCCAGTCTGTAGTTTTACATCCAGTCTGTAGTTTTACACCCAGTCTGTGGTTTAATATCCAGTCTGTGGTTTAATATCCAGTCTGTAGTTTAATATCCAGTCTGTAGTTTTACATCCAGTCTGTAGTTTAATATCCAGTCTGTAGTTTAATATCCAGTCTGTAGTTTTACATCCAGTCTGTAGTTTTACATCCAGTCTGTAGTTTAATATCCAGTCTGTAGTTTAATATCCAGTCTGTAGTTTTACATCCAGTCTGTAGTTTTACATCCGGTCTGTGGTTTAATATCCGGTCTGTAGTTTTACATCCAGTCTGTAGTTTTACATCCAGTCTGTGGTTTAATATCCAGTCTGTAGTTTTACATCCAGTCTGTAGTTTTACATCCAGTCTGTGGTTTTACATCCAGTCTGTGGTTTAATATCCAGTCTGTAGTTTAATATCATGTCTGTAGTTTAATATCCAGTCTGTAGTTTAATATCCAGTCTGTGGTTTAATATCCAGTCTGTGGTTTAATATCCAGTCTGTAGTTTAATATCCAGTCTGTAGTTTTACATCCAGTCTGTAGTTTTACATCCAGTCTGTGGTTTAATATCCAGTCTGTAGTTTTACATCCAGTCTGTAGTTTAATATCCAGTCTGTGGTTTAATATCCAGTCTGTAGTTTAATATCCAGTCTGTAGTTTAATATCCAGTCTGTGGTTTTATATCCAGTCTGTAGTTTAATATCCAGTCTGTAGTTTAATATCCAGTCTGTAGTTTTACATCCAGTCTGTAGTTTTACATCCAGTCTGTGGTTTTATATCCAGTCTGTAGTTTTACATCCAGTCTGTAGTTTTACATCCAGTCTGTAGTTTTACATCCAGTCTGTAGTTTAATATCCAGTCTGTAGTTTAATATCCAGTCTGTGGTTTAATATCCAGTCTGTAGTTTTACATCCAGTCTGTAGTTTAATATCCAGTCTGTAGTTTTACATCCAGTCTGTAGTTTAATATCCAGTCTGTAGTTTTACATCCAGTCTGTAGTTTAATATCCAGTCTGTAGTTTAATATCCAGTCTGTAGTTTAATATCCAGTCTGTGGTTTAATATCCAGTCTGTGGTTTTATATCCAGTCTGTAGTTTTACATCCAGTCTGTAGTTTAATATCCAGTCTGTAGTTTTACATCCAGTCTGTAGTTTTACATCCAGTCTGTAGTTTAATATCCAGTCTGTAGTTTAATATCCAGTCTGTGGTTTAATATCCAGTCTGTGGTTTAATATCCAGTCTGTAGTTTTACATCCAGTCTGTAGTTTCATATCCAGTCTGTAGTTTTACATCCAGTCTGTAGTTTTACATCCAGTCTGTAGTTTAATATCCAGTCTGTGGTTTTATATCCAGTCTGTAGTTTTACATCCAGTCTGTAGTTTAATATCCAGTCTGTGGTTTAATATCCAGTCTGTAGTTTAATATCCAGTCTGTGGTTTTATATCCAGTCTGTGGTTTTACATCCAGTCTGTAGTTTAATATCCAGTCTGTAGTTTTACATCCAGTCTGTAGTTTTACATCCAGTCTGTAGTTTAATATCCAGTCTGTGGTTTAATATCCAGTCTGTAGTTTAATATCCAGTCTGTAGTTTTACATCCAGTCTGTAGTTTAATATCCAGTCTGTAGTTTTACATCCAGTCTGTAGTTTTACATCCAGTCTGTAGTTTAATATCCAGTCTGTGGTTTTATATCCAGTCTGTAGTTTTACATCCAGTCTGTGGTTTAATATCCAGTCTGTGGTTTAATATCCAGTCTGTAGTTTAATATCCAGTCTGTAGTTTAATATCCAGTCTGTAGTTTTACATCCAGTCTGTAGTTTAATATCCAGTCTGTGGTTTAATATCCAGTCCGTAGTTTAATATCCAGTCTGTAGTTTAATATCCAGTCTGTAGTTTTACATCCAGTCTGTAGTTTCATATCCAGTCTGTAGTTTTACATCCAGTCTGTAGTTTCCACCTTAAACTGTCTGCTTCTGTTCTGCTGTTTTGCAGCCTCGTGTTTGTGTTTTCCTCGTTTTGAGAGGTGCTGGTTGAATGAAAACTTCTCGTTACAGCTTCTACTGTAGAATCTCTGGCAGTAATTTAACCCCCGTCGGCCTCTCCTCTTTTTTTTAAATCTGAACATATTTCCCCGTCACAGCTGCCGTCCTCCATAACAACGTCCTTGTCATTCCTGTGGCAGAGAGCCGTGGCGTCCCGCCAGCTCGCTGTACAGTCCCGTTGATTCTGTCGCTGCTATTTTTTCCGTCACGGAGACTCTTCGCTGCGAACGCACGACGCTGTTCTGACTCCTGTTGGTCGCTGTTGACGAGCTCCTGGCGTGTGTTGCGCAACCCCAATGAATGCGCGGTCATGGTCGACCGGCGGGCGGTGGCCGAGTTGTGGACGCATATTCACACGGTCGGGAAGTAAAACGGGCGACAAATCAGGTGTTTGTCTTCCTTTGTGGTTGAAAATGGCCGTTTTTGTGGGCAGGAGGATGAGTTTATCTGTTGTACCAACTCGGTTGGGATAAACAACAACAACAACAACAGCATCCTGAACAGAGTGTTTCATGCAACAGCTTCCAGTGTGGAAGAGTTCACTCCGTTGCATCCTTCATCACCAGCGTCTGTCAGCAGCGTCAGTCCTTCATCTGCAGCTCAGCGCTTCAGAGTGATGATGATGATGATGATGATAATAATGATGATGATGATGATGATGATGATCATGTGAAAAAAGGAAAAACACTGGCAATAAAAAAAAAATAAAACCATTTAAACTGATTATGTGCAGAAAAGAGACCCGACCGGTAAATAACGGCAGGTCCACGGTGACATCGCAAATGTTCACAAATAACAGAGCAGGTGCTGATGGTGATCTTAAAATACTTCCTCATGAAGGTTGTTATTGAGAGAAAAAAGATGACAATATTGCGAGTAGAGGTGTGTGATCGGAGGTTATGGCATTTTTATTGTGAGGTTGAAACGAGAAGTCTCCAGTTCAGATTCTGTCCGTCACCATCTTTGCTAGTTCGGAGCAGTTCGGAGCAGGAAGTGACCATATTTGGACGAGCTGGGGGAGGAGCCAGAGGTGGATCTGACCGATCTGATTGGAAACCTGACGATACTACGTCCCGCCCACCGATAGCTGTAACCTGACTGCACCACAGGCCTGTCAATCAAACAGAAGGAGTGACTTTAGCTAACAACACCGAGATAACTGATGGACACATTTTATTCACTTTGGATTTGATGAGAGATTTTTTTGGAGCCGACCTCTAGTGGCACTCGCTGGTATTGCAGCTGAAGACACTTCTGGATCAGAACCATTTTACAGACCTGAAGCTACGAACTCTTTTAGAAACAGTCTTTGGGTACAGCTGGTTGTATGTTGTGCCATTAAACCGATCAGTTGTACTAAAATAAAAAATAAAAAACGAATAATTCATCCAAACAAACAACAGCTGCACCTTTTAAAACCCACCAGTAGGGGGCGTACATGAGTGGAGGACAGTCGGTGTCGCTGCTTCGTTGGTGAACTCCAGGAACAACAGCCGTCTTTGTCCTTTGGCGTCTGTCTGTCTGTCTTCATGTGTCTGTCTGGAAACACTGAGTGTCCCCTCAGCAGAGACTCCTACTGCAGCAGCTCCGTCTCTGTGAAGTTGTTGTGCTGATGCTGTGCAGGGGGGGGGGGGGGGGGAGGGGGGCTCTGACTCTTTACATGAGGTTGTTGCATTACAGATGTTTTCTGTGTAAAAAAAAAAAAAAACCTAAAATATAAAAAACACAAAGACATAAAACATCGAATGAGCTGCAGGCGGATATGTTTGTGATTTGTGTTTGATAAATGACTTTTAATATGAATACTGAAATTTTATGACCTAAATAATCACCTTTCTTATTAAAAATGTGCTTTTTCAAGTTGTTGTTTTTTTCAAGGTTCATGCTGTATTAAAAAAAAAGAAAGAGCTTGATTTCATTGCACAACATCGCACACGGTAGCATCTTCATTTCTGCCTCTGCTGCAGTAACAAGTGTTGAGGAAATCTAATCTGTCGGCTGATAATCGCCTTGAGTGTCCTCGGGACTGCAGGGAGGAAGATGAACCTCACTGACTGCTACACACACACACACACACACACACACACACACACACACACAACACACACACACCACACACCACACACACACACACACCACACACCACACACCCACACACACAACACACAACACACACACACACCACACACACACACACAACACACAACACACACACACACACACACACAACACACACACCACACACCACACACACACACCACACCACACACACACACCACACCACACACACACCACACACCACACACACACACCACACACACACACACACACACCACATACCACACACCACACACACAACACACACACACACACACCACACACACACACACACCACACACACACACACCACACACCACACACACACACCACATACCACACACACACACACACACCACACACACAACACACACACACACACACCACACACACCACACGCACCACACACACAACACACACCACACACACCACACACACAACACACACACACACACCACACACACCACACGCACCACACACACAACACACACACACACACCACACACACCACACACACACACACACCACACACACCACACACACACCACACACACCACACACCACACACACACACACACACAGGTTGTGGCTGCGGGATGACTCCTCTAGTGTTGGTTTGCTCTGCAGCCTTTCTGCCGTGCTCTCCTTTAAAGGTACAGTCTGTTAGAGGTGGAGATGAGCGAGGTCGGTACGCTGCGTCCGCAGCCACCAGACTCCATTCATAAAAACACGAATTTAACCTCTCGGAGGACGAGAGCTGCCTGTCGATGAGTTTGTGTGACTCCGCATGTTTAAACACCTCCGAGGTGAACTACCTCGCTGACACTGAAGCTACAAACATCCCATGATGCAACACTTCACCTGAAAGTTTCTCCATTTAAAAAAATTAAAATAAATAAATAAATATCTGAACATGCAGTTGTTTTAGACACCAAATAAAAGACAACATTCAGGTCTTTTCAGGAGAGGACAGCTTCCCCTTTCTCTCTCCGGAGTCACAAACCTGTCGGTTGATAACGATCAGGAAAACATCTGGTGTCTAATTCAGAAGTGTAAAAATGATTAAGTACCGTTAATAACTAAATACGTCAGTCAGTCGGTCGCGTTTTAGATTTCTTGTTTTATTCTCCAAACTGCAGCCAATCCTGTAAAAATCAGTGAGTTGGACGGTGGGTGAGACAGACGGACAGACAGACAGATGCTGCTCAGGTCGTCCAGCTCACAGGCTGAAGCCGTTGCATCATCGTGAAGACGTGAACTGAACTAATTGACAGTCGAGGGATGCTGGGAGTCGGGAGTTCTGACGGAGAACCCGGGCGCTCCGATCAGACCTGTCCCGGTTCAGGTGGATGAGAGGAAAACATCCTCGGCTGGTGGAGGAGCTGTGAAAGATTCATGAGGACTGTGTGTGTGTGTGTTACTGAGCAGTAAAAAAGATGTCTTAGCTGCCGCTCAGCTTTCATGTTCCTCCTCCTGCAGGTCGGCTCTTCGCCATGCAGACCGGCATGAAGCTGGACAGTAAAACGCCGGAGTGCCGAAAGTTCCTGGTGAAACTGATGGACCAGCTGGAGTCGGTGAGTCCGACCCACTTCTAAAGAAACACTACACTTTCAAACAGACACACACACGTACACACACAAATAAGCACACTAAATGATGCAATCCTACATTTTTCTAGACCATCAAACCAGCCCCCCTCTCTCCCCCCCCCCAAAAAAAACAACAAAAAAAAAAGAGCTCTTCCTTGCGCAGGAGTTTTAAATCGTGACGTTTCCTTGTGTGTCAGTTTCCCGCTTTCAAAACACGTTGCTTCCACACCTAGAGAGGCCACGCGCTATTTCAGGTTTTTTTTTGCTGTAGTGGACCGGTGTGTCTATTTCACACTTTGCCCCGAGTTGGTTTTTGTGTTGCAGCTTCCTCAGGCACCTTACTTTGAAAATTATCTACGTCATTGGCCCCGCCCCCTTTCATCTGCAAGATGGCGACCGTTTAGGAAGGAAAGTATCCAACGGTCTGTCGGGGTGAAGCTCTGCGCTCTCCTCTGGCTCACGTTTAGGGGCCAGACTAATTAGATCCTCTGGTTGTTGTTATGATGATAATTAGAAGGAGGAGGAGGGGGGTGACACCAGAGGGAGGTCCCAGCGGGGGTTAAAAACAAATGAGGCTTTTATCAGGAGACGAGTTCGGATCAGACGACACAAACTCAGACCGATGGGATTTAGTCGTTGCTGATTTCCACCGTCCGACCTGAATATGAACGTCAGGAGTCAACGATGCTGGAGTCCTTTTACTGATCACTCAGAGCCAATTAAAGGAAGCAGTGGACACACACACACACACACACACACACACACACACACACACACACACACACACACACACACACACACACACACACACACACACACACACACACACACACACATAGCTGCTGGTTTACAGAGGCTCTGGGGATCTTCATTACACACACTCCTCTCCCAACAGGACACACATCCGCTGCTGTGATGCCTGATTGTGTGTGTGTGTGTGTGTGTGTGTGTGTGTGTGTGTGTGTGTGTGTGTGTGTGTGTGTGTGTGTGTGTGAGCACACGCGCGCGTGTTGGTTTGAACTTGTTTGTGTGTTTCTGGAGTAAATCACATTTAAATTAAATAGTTTTTATTTAAATACATATATTTTTGATCCACCGCTGGCTCCTCCCCCAGCTCGTCCAAATATGGTCACTTCCTGCTCCGAACCGCTCCGAACTGGTAAGATGGTGACGGACAGAATCTGAACTGGAGGATTCATAACGTTCACAAACCGACGATGACGTTTGGCTCAATAAACTAAACCTGCACTCACCTGACAGACAAACCTGATGATTGATTCAATAATGACGGAGACTGATTTGATTTGTTTGATGCATCTTCCAGAATCATCAGGACACCTCGCAGGTTTCCGTTATGAACTGCAGCTGTGATTCATGAGTCCCCGATGACCCGCCTCCTCACGTCCAAACACACGTCGGACTCATTAATCCTACTTTCCGCTGTCATCGTCGGCTCCGCTCTCTTCAGGGCCGGTGGAAAAATCGCCGGTGTAGAAATCAGTTTCAGATGCTGCAGGGTGGGAAATCTCAGCGCCACCAGTCAGACGTTGCTAAATTTAGAGGTTGGTCTGCTGCTGCCGAGGTTCCACGCTAAAAATAGTCCGAGGAAACGCAGATTTTTTTTGTACGTCTTTTAAATGACTTTTTCAGTGAATTTGTGAACGTCTGTGTTAAGAGTCCGTTTTTAGCTTCTTCTGCATTTTCCTCGACGGGACTTTAATCCTGCGGCTGTGACGACGTCGTGATGTTCATCATTCAGTCGGAGCGGCTCCCTGCTGCTGGTTCCTCTTCGTCATATCGATTATCAGTTTATGAAAACATATACGGTTTCTCCGATGTGGCGAGAAGCGTCGTGACTCGCTGTGATGAATATTTCATGTTTGTTTTCTTTGGCTTCACCAGCAGGAATCGAACGAACACGTCAGCCCTCCGACGGAAGCCCAGAAAACAAGCTAAACATTTCTGTCGTAGTTTCAACCTGGAAATAATCCCATTCAACTTCTCTCATCAAATACAAAAGCAATGAAATTATTTCCAGAAGGAAACTGTGATCAGAAGGAGTCTATCCAACGACACCACGATGATGGGAAACATTCACTGACTTTGTATTTCAGGAGAGAACTTAATGCTTTTTGAATGGGAGTCTATTGGAGACAGCCCCTGGTGGCCCTCGGTGGTATTACACTTTCAGCCACTTCCCTTTTCAGCCCCCTTGATGCTGCAAATGTCCGGAGAAACGTCACAGAACAGACGAGGTTGATGCATTTGTAGCATGAAATCTGGACCATGCTGAATAAGGAAGTCCTCCTCAGGCCTCCGGGCTCTTCATTTACTTTGGATCAACGTCGGTTGGTTTGGACCGGCTCCACTAGTTCTTGATGCAGATTAAGTTTAAATAAAGCGATATAATCCGCTATTCAAGGACACACCTGTGACTTGTTTTCTCTTAATGTGAGGCAGGTTTTACATTTTCAACATTTACTTTAAGTGGAACAGAAACCTCTGAGGCTCAGTGTTGGTTTCACTGAGCTTCTTCTGATCCCACATTCTTTATATTCCCCGAGCAGTCGTCCTGCTTCCATCCTGCACTCCGCTCGCTGGTTTAACATTCACACACACACACACACACACACACACACACACACACACACACCGTCAGCGAACAGTGTGTCTATTCAGGCCGGTCAGGGTCCACCTGCTGGAGGGAACCGGCCCGTTTGCTTTCAGTGCTTTTACAGGAAACCTGAAGCTCTGCTGGACGCGGTAACGGAGGAATTACAGGTGGAGGAAATGCTGCGGTGAGCGGAATCGGGCGTCACGCTCAACGGCGCCCCCCGAGGGGAGGACGCGGCCGCTTCAGATAAACTGTTTGAACACGGCTAAGAATATTTATTTTTCAAACAGCGAACTGAAAGTGGAGTTTTCGAAGCACCAGCTTTACTTGACCGTTTCACAACATCACCCAGTGTTTTCTGAACGTAGACTCTTCTTCTTCACGCCTTTCTGTTGTGATGATGATGATGATGATGTTTGTCGTGCGTTGCAGATGAAGAAGGAGCTAGGTGACAACGACTCCATCAGTCAGGAGGTGGTTGGAAACGCCCACATTGAAAACTACGCCTTAAAAATGTTCCTGTATGCCGACAACGAGGACCGAGGAGGCCGATTCCACAAGTGAGAGACGCTCTTTTCTCCTGAACGCAGCGCAGCGATGCAGCAGGAAGCAGCGACCTTCATCAGGAAGTATTCAGAGTGTCGTCTCTTCATCAACATGAAGTTCCTCATGTTAACGTGACCGCTGGTACGTGAACATCTGTGATGTCACCATGGAAACCTGAAACTGGAGCAGAGAAACAGCAGATTTTTGGGCAACAGAACATTTTCAACACATCCACTAACGGCACAGAAGTGTTCCTGAGCCCGTGCAGTGATTTCCATTACAGAATCAGGGCTGCGGTTTCTTTTGTGTCAAAGAGATCAAGAGACAACACTGAATACTTCCTCATGAAGGTTGCTGCTTCCTGCTGCTGCGTGTGCATCGCTGCGCTGCGTTCAGGAACACTCTGAACTGTTTGATTGCACCTCGTTCACTCTCACCAGAGTGATCAAATTGCCAGTGAACGACACATCTGGCTGCATTTTACTGTGCTAGCTTTCAGCCCCACACACACACACACACACACACACACACACACACACACACACACACACACACACACACACACACACACAGCGTGTTATTGGGGGACTTTCTGTTTCATATCCTTTCAACCTATAGGTCTCCTAGCAACAGGCCGATGACTCATATATGGCCCCTTTACTTCTGACCACATGTGTCCACGAGGCAGCGTGTTAACATGCGTGCCCTTGCGTGTAGTTCATGTGTGCGACTCGTTAGTCGTCAGTCTGAACCGTGTTGTTGTGCTTTTTACGGCCCATCAGAAGTATTTATCATCTACTGTTTCAAATTACCGTCATTTAACCACGAAGATCGTTTTCAACAAAGTTCTGATAAATACTGTAGACCGGTGGAACAAAATCATCAGAACCAAACCTCCAACAAGTTTTTAAACTTCTTCAAAAAGGCAAATTGAAGTTCAGAAGTGAAGTGATGAAGAATCTTCTCTCTAAATACTGCTCTGAAAACAAACCCCAGTTCTACTATTATCATATCGTACAAACCTTTTGTCTCTTACAGTCTTGTTGAATTTTGGAAACGGAATTATTTTGGTATAACCAAGTTTAACTCACCAACAAACTTTCCCACAACGTCATCATCATCATCATCATCATCATCGAGGGAACTGAAACATTCTTCTCAAATCTCTGAGGGCAAGTCGAAGAGACTTTATTTACAAAGGCCAACGTGTCCCAGAGGACTTTACAGTCTGAACAACCGGTCCTGTCCCAGTCTGTTCAACTGGTCCTGTCCCAGTCTGTTCAACCGGTCCTGTCCCAGTCTGAACAACCGGTCCTGTCCCAGTCTGAGCAACCAGTCCTGTCCCAGTTTGTTCAACCAGTCCTGTCCCAGTCTGTTCAACCTGTCCTGTCCCAGTCTGAACAACCGGTCCTGTCCCAGTCTGTTCAACCGGTCCTGTCCCAGTCTGTTCAACCTGTCTTGTCCCAGTCTGAACAACCGGTCCTGTCCCAGTCTGAACAACCGGTCCTGTCCCAGTCTGAACAACCGGTCCTGTCCCAGTCTGTTCAACCTGTCCTGTCCCAGTCTGAACAACCAGTCCTGTCCCAGTCTGTTTGGCTTCATCTTTAAAGTTGCCGCGTATTTTGGTTGGGAAATACCCTCAGTCTGTTGTTGTTGTTGTTGTTGTTGTGTGTGTGTGTGTGTGTGTGTGTGTGTGTGTGTGTACACACTCGTCCATAAATCCATCAGAAACTCTGACAGATGATCAGAACAATCGGTCTGGATGAAACAGGACGAGTAGCATTAAAGGATTTCAGCGTCTGATTTACGAACCCGACATTTTTCTCTGCAGCTCATTCCTTTCATTCCTCTTCACATCTGGAAAGAGACATATGGAGTTTTAAAGGAAACATCTGGGAAATAAATCACAAAGGCTTTTATGTCTGTCATGTGATTAGATACGTTCTCACTTCTCTTCATCCGTGACGCTCTCAGGACCTTTTGTTTTGACAAACTGCTGGCAAAAAAAAAAAAAAAAAACGTTATTTTCTTTATATATTTAGATTTCAAAGAACAAATCCTGATTAAAAAAATTGCCCGTTATTAAAACCCAACACCGAAAGATGTCGAAAGATTTTATTGCTTTCTATTATTCTATTATTATCTTATTGCTTCCTGTATGCTGCTGTAGTGAAAAAAATTTCCCCTTGGGGATTAATAAAGTAACTACCTAACCTAACCTACCTACCTAACCTAACCTACCTACCTAACCTAACAAAAGTAAAAAGCAGAAGTTTGTGTTTGTGCTTTTTAGTTGAGTAAAAACATTTGGAGTGAAACGGGAAACAAAACTCACCGTTCTGTATCTGTCTCGGGACGTTTTCACAGCCAAGTGGATATAAAAGTGTTCGTAGCTTCAGGTCTGTAAAATGGTTCTGATCCAGAAGTGTCTTCAGCTGCAATACCAGCGAGTGCCACTAGAGGTCGGCTCCAAAAAGCCTCCGGCTCCATAGACTCCCATTCAACTTCTCTCATCAAATCCAAAGTGAATAAAATGTGTCCATCAGTTATCTCGGTGTTGTTAGCTAAAGTCACTCCTTCTTATTAGTTTTCTGGAGGTCCATCTGAAAATAATCCCTCATTCATTAGAAAAGAAGATTCAACAAGACATTGAAACTAATCAGGAATAGATGCCAGAGAATCAACATGTCACTCGACTGCATTAATAAAAACAGGAGGAACAGCTGGACTCATGTTTTAGTCGTGATCTCTGCGAACGACACATTAAACTTTCTGCGAGATAAACAGTCCGTCAGTGTGAGCAGCTGGTGGAGGATGAATGGATGCAGGCAGACAGTTAGCGGGTGGTGTAAATAAGCGCTCAGAAGCTCGCTCTGTCTCGGGGCACGGTTGGTTAATATTTCTGTTTCCGCCAGGAGGGGGAACACAAACAGCCTGGAGGTTTTACAAGAAGCAGCGGTCGGCCGCTAACAAGACGCAGGCCTGAGCTGTGTGTTATGTCATCCATGGGCACACACACACACACACACACACACACACACACACACACACACACACACAGGGAACACAAATAAAAACAGGCATGTAGGTACATATACAGAAGGCAGAAATACACTCATGACACGCATGTCAAGGTGCAGGCGTGAATGTTTTTGGGTCGAATAAGAAACGTCCTCCGACTTGTTAAAGACTGCTGCTTTACAAGGAGACCATTTATTTCCCCTACCTTAACTCTGTGTGTGTGTGTGTGTGTGTGTGTGTGTGTGTGTGTGTGTGTGTGTGTGTGTGTGTGAGATGTTGGGAAATCACCCCAAACCAAGTGCCGGTAAATCTAGGCTGTGGCTATTTTATTTGTCTGTTTTGAAACCAGAGAACCGCGACCTCCTCTAACACCAACATTTAACTACGACCAGGAGCTAAACCAATGAAATATTTAAGATTTAATATGATGTGGGACTGTTTTTTTTAATGTATTATCGACATTCAAGAGGACAAAACAAAACAGAAACCCCAAGTAAAAGCCAACAAATGACCGTAAATTTGCTTCGTAGCTTCTTTTAATGACACCAATCTGACGAGATGTAAAGAAATACAGACTAAAATAGGAAGACTCACTCAGGATGCATCCAACCAACTACATAACGTCTATTATATGTTAATACTGACTGAAAACAGCTCCACATTCAGCTTGTTTGGTATATTTTACAGTTGATATGATATTTTTTCTAATAAAACATAAACACTTTGTGAGAAAACTTTAACACCTTCCTTCCTGCCTCTTCACCCCCCCCCCCCCCTCACCTCTTCCTCCTTCGTATCTCCCATCATCCTTCTCTGCGTCCTGCAGGAACATGATTAAGTCTTTCTACACAGCCAGTCTGCTGGTGGACGTCCTGTCTGTGTTCGGGGAGCTGTCAGAGGAGGTAAGATAACGGATCTGTTGGTGGTCATGTTGTACAGGGTGTTTGCATTTTGATTAACGGCCAATAAATGACTTCAATTAGAGTCATAAAACAGCTGACATGAATTCATAATAGAGGGAGACATCAGATCGACCGTGTGCTGCTAAAAGCCTCCACATATTCAGTCTGTTACATGTTGAACTCGGTGATGATGTTTCTGCTCCGTGTGCAGCGCTGCGTATACGGAGTTACATCTACAGCACAAACACGAAGCAGAGATATTAGTCATATGTTTTGATGACTAAATGTGGCGAGCAGCAGGTAATGTGTCGAGTTGGAGGTTGTGACACTTTTTTGTACACACACACACACACACACACACACACACACACACACACACACACACACACACACACACACACACACATCCGTCTCCATGTGACTGTGCGACACACAGCAGGTCTTTCTCTGCACGGTGTCACCCAGGAGTCGTTAAAACATCAACAGGACACTTATATTCATACAGTTCGCTGCTGCACTGAGCACACACACACACACTGCTGTCAGACAATGAGTCCTCAGAGTTGCCGGTGGTGAGTCCTCCGCAGACAGGCGGACGGCACTGATTGAGTTTCAGGCAGTAAAAAGAGATTTTCAGCCGCCTCCAGCTGAGCTGAATTGAGTCGGTTGGCACGACGTTACGTAACGCCGTCGACAATAATCCCTCATTAATTAAGAAATAAGATTTTAAAAAAAGACCTGTTTCTGGGGGTGTGTCTGTTTGATTGACAGGCCTGTGGTGCAGTCAGGTTACAGCTATCGGTGGGCGGGACGTAGTATCGTCAGGTTTCCAATCAGATCGGTCAGATCCACCGCTGGCTCCTCCCCCAGCTCGTCCAAATATGGTCACTTCCTGCTCCAAACCGCTCCGAACTAGCAGAGATGGTGACGGACAGAATCTGAACTGGAGGATTCATAACGTTCACAAAGCGACGTGGCGACGTCACGGCTGGTTCCCGCTTTGGCCTCAACACTAAAACGTCGTCCCGCCTGTTACCTTTCACCAACTACAACTCACATTTAATACCCTTCCTCGCCTTAAACCACCTCACAAGATGATTAATGCGTCCTCGTTCCCTCTGCCCCAGAACATCCAGCACAGGAAGTACGCGCGCTGGAAGGCCACCTACATCCACAACTGTCTGAAGAACGGGGAGACGCCTCAGGCCGGGCCCATCGGCATGGACCAGGACGAGGAAGCAGGTGGGACACACTGATATGGCCTCCGAACACACACTCACATCGCCGGGCTCCCCGGCACCAAACAACCCTCGTCTCCCTGTCCTGCACTTGCTCTTTAAACAGAGGCCAGCTTTCTTTGTTGGCATGGTTTTGTCTCTCTCTCTCTCTCTCTCTCTCTGTGTGTGTGTGTGTGTGTGTGTGTGTGTGTGTGTTTTTTTATGTGTGTGTATAAAGAATTGAATTGTTTGTCTTATCAGGTCCGGCACTGTTGCAGGAAAACCCTGCTGTGAAAAAAAAAAAGAAATGGAGACTTTGTGAGATTAGAAGTGTGTGGAGACTAGATTAGTCAT
The DNA here is from genome assembly GCF_022577435.1 of Embiotoca jacksoni. NCBI lineage: Eukaryota > Metazoa > Chordata > Actinopteri > Embiotocidae > Embiotoca > Embiotoca jacksoni. The sequence continues at coordinate 564,877 of NW_027185408.1, forward strand.
GTAATGCGTTTGTGAGTTTGTGTGCGACCGACAATGAAACTCGTACAATCTGAGTGGGAAATCGTTTTTTATTTTATTTTTACATGCGTCTGAACGCTTCCGTGTCTTTTTTATGCACATGAGAACGAGCTGATATTTATTTTATTATCCTCCATTTGGCCTCATATCCAACGTGGATCACTTTGGAGTCCCTGACCTTCGTCCTGCTGAAAAGCTCTGCCCCCACCCCATCCCCCCGATGCTAGGCTCGCACCGTAAAACATAACCTTTAGAGGAGTCGAAGCATGGGAAACCCGGCACGAGATCCCGGGCAGATTGACTGAATCAGTCAGACAACAAAATGGCCATTGCAGCCTTTAAAGATCATCAAGCATTTGGTGAAAAAAAAAAAAAAAAACAGGGCAGGAAGCTAACCTTCTCATTCAGCTGCCACAGCGGTCGTTTGTAAGAGATTATGACCACCAAAATAAAATGTGACTCTTTAGATGGTCCAATTTACAGACCGTCCTTGAAGCTGGCAGCACTTCTTTTGTGCTTTCATTCTGTTATTATTAATAAACTCTCATGTAAATGCCATTTTAAAGAATCCATCTGAAAAGGGCTTTGTGTCAATGACTTTCCCTGAATTAAATATATATATCCTGTCGTCTTTTTGTGCAAGTTGGCCCAATATTTTATGACCACTTACAGATGAATCAATAAAATCAATTTTAACTTTGCACGATGAGGTCTGGGATGTTAGATGATGAGTGAGCAGTCGGCACAGGCCCGACTCGGCTCTTACAAGCAGTTTGTGTTCCCATATAACTCATCACCGATGTTGTTGGATGTTTGGCATGTGATTTGTCTGCGGCCGGGTACCAAACTTTGATACTTTCAGGCCGCTGATATCGTCTTCTACCAAAAAACATTGTATCATCCGGGACTAAATTTCAACACCTCGGCTTCATCCACAATAACACGTAACTTTTTCTCCGCTGATCTAAGATTAAATTCCCAAAGTAACTTCTGCAAGGACCGCTCACCCACAACGATAAAGCCACTTGGTTTCAACTTTGGTAAATCTCAAATTAAATGCCAAAACTTCATCCTGGACAAGCCCCCATGTTACGTCTCTGGCTCAATGGCAGCTTTAGAACGCGTTATTTCACTCTCTTCAAATTAAATCTGTTTGACTTGTGCTGCAGTAATTGAAGGCTTGTGAGCATGTAAATATGAGGTGTTTAGGGAACATCAGTAAATTGTAGCCATAGAAAACCTCTTTACGTTATGAATAATTCATCACTGATTTAATCTGATGTTTGGTCCATGCTTTTAAGCCCCTACTGTCTACTACTAAAAAATGTCTTGTCTTTTCGATTCAATTTCGACACTTCAGCTTCATCCACACCAACACGTAACTTTTTCTCCTTTGATTTCTGCTTGGATAGCCTAACCACGAAGATAAAGATCACTTGGTTTCAACTTTGGTAAATATCACATCTCACATAAGAAATTTGATGTCAAAACGGAGTCACGGACGAGCCCCCACGTTATGTCCCTTGCTCAAGGGCAGCAAACACACTTTAAAATACCTTATTTCACTTTTTTCAAACTCAGTCTTTCTGAGTGGTGGTGCTGTAAAGTGGAGGCTTGTGAGCCTGTGAGTGTGAGGCGTTTAAGGAACATCGATAAATTGTAGCTTCAGAAAACTATAAATTCGTATTGAAAACATTATCGTTAAGGAAGCGGTATCGAATTCAAGACGCTAGTATGGAAAATATTTGATCGATACCACAGATTGTTTTTTGTAAAAAAAAAAAAAACTCTAAATGTATATTTATCGAAACAGTCCAAAGGAAAAAATTTCCTCCCATTTATTCAGAGTTTGTCTTCAATAAATGTTGATAACACAGTATTTTCACATTAAACTGATAAAACCTGAGGACTATTCCCTGGATCACAGAGATGAAGAGTTGTTCACTGTGAATCGTGCAGCTCGGTGTGTGGACTTGAACGCAGCAGCCTCCTCGTGATCGCTCAGATAATTCTTAAACTCTGGTGACTTCAGCTTACAAGGAGGATTTACACGGAGCCTTGTGGGACTCTGCAGCATCTGGACTCATTTTCAGATTGCACTTGGAGAGCAACAAATTGCATCAAGCGCCTCTCGGGACGCCACCGGCCCCGAGCCGAGATTTATTTTGACACAAGCACCTTTCGCACACGTTCTCCGCCCCTGCAGGCGAAACTCTAAACGGCGTCTTCGTGTTGACGAATTCCTCGCTGAAGTGAAGGCCATCTGCTCGCCCACGCCCCGCTCACGCAACACACACACACACACACACGTGGGCGTGTTCGTCCCAAACATCGCACACATGACATCACCGCAAGGAACCCTCAGATGCACATGCATGTTCTGTAAACACACACACACACACATCTGTCATGTCTCTCACACACTTTCACACCCTGCACTCGCCAACATACACACACACACACACACACACTCTCCCAGTGTGCATTGGGGTCTCTGTGTCAGTGATGACATCATGATTGCTGATGGATAACCATCAGCATACGGCTGATATCATCCACCCATCACTGTGTGTGTGTGTGTGTGTGTGTGTGTGTGTGTCCTGCTCCCTGTGTTTCTTTCTCTTTTTGTTTGCATCAGGATTTTATCAGCATTTCAACACACACACACCTCTTCATCTGTAAGAAAAGACTGAAAGAAACACACACAGCCCAGATGTTTGTTGTGCTTGTGTGTGTGTGTGTGTGTGTGTGTGTGTGTGTGTGTGTGTGTGTGTGTGTGTGTGTGTCTCTCCATCAGAAAGCATTCTTGTCTGGTTGGATCACCTCAGATCGGTTGTTGTTGTTAATCGCGGAGACACAACACGATTCTTGGACGTGGAGGTTGGCGTTGCGGTCAAACGATAAACTTTCGGCACGTTGTCCGAAGAGTTAACTCCTAACGTTCTCCACCTGAATTCAGACTCTAGACGGATTTTCTATTGACAGTAGAGAACAAAACACGACCAGAAGACCGGATGTCAACTTTCGGCCGTATAGCGTTGTGGAAAATTCATTTTTCTAGATATGATTTACACCATGGAGTCGCCGGGTTTCTTTTTTTAAAAGAAGGAAGTTAATTACAATTTTGGTTTAATATTTTATTGATTTTCTTTTGACCCTGAAACAGTGAAAGCGTTTATCTCTTCTTACATGTAGCATAGAAACGATGCTGTGGAAGTAAAGGTCAAAAGGCTGCGTGTTGTTTTTGGAAATATGAGTCACGATAAAATCTCTAGAAGTTTTACATGAATTAAACCAGCAGTCTCTGAGCTTTTTTCCTCTGAGCACTCCTTATGTTGAGTAACATTTATTCACATAGCTGAGCTCCACCCAAACCAGCTGAATCTGCTTCTTTTATAAGAATAACAAACGGATACTCACAACAGCTTCAATTCAGATGTTCCCTAAATACGTCCTGCACAACTCTTTTGTGGCCAAACTAGTTTAAAAAGAATCAAATAAATTGTTCTTATATCAGATTTAACTGATAAACGTCTGTTTCCCTTCGGCCCTACTGAAAGAGACACGCGTCTCAGTGTAAACCTAGTATTAAACTGGAGGGCTTTTAATTTGAAAAGTCGTGGCGCTTACTCTGACAGACACTCTTTATAGCTCCGCCCCCTTTGTTGCGGTCCACCTGAAAATCTTGTATTTGTTTGATTTACCTCATTTCCGAGCCGTTTGTTTCCAGCTCAGTGTGAGAGTCTCTGCTGTGTTTCTGTCCTCTGATCTCTGTGTGTCTCACTGTGGGCGGAGCTTAAACCTCTGCTGTGTTTCTATCCTCTGATCTCTGTGTCTCACTGTGGGCGGAGCTCCACCTCTGCTGCACTGACACTGGGGAGCAGACGCAGGGGGAGGGAGGAGGGGAGATCGTCCACTCCTTAATCGATCACTTTAAATAACGTCGTTCTCTTGGACAGGTTAAAAATAAATTATGAATAAGAAATGATGAGGATTGAAAAATAGTGTCAAAGAAACAAACAAAAAAATGGCTATAAATGGAATCGTAATTAGAAGAACGGTTGATATCATCATTAAACCAGGCTCGGTGATATCTTCTTATTTAGTCGACATAAAGTTTGTTTGTAATTTAACCAAAGAAAATCCAGTGTGACATCGAACGTGATGAAATGAACAAGGACACTGCAGCTCGTTGGACTCCAGCAGAACACCGTCCTGCTGTTAGCTGTAAAAACAGACTCCTATCTAATACTCAGGCTGGTCTGAGGGACGTCCTCACAACACTGTCCTCCGTCAGGCTGCAGAGATATGAACCACTTTAAGTAGGTTAATTAACCTCTGGAGAGCAGGGTGACAAACACACACACACACACACACACACGCACACACACACACACACACACACACGCTGTCACACACACACACACGCACACACACACACACACACACGCACTGTCACACACCAGCACAGTAATATACCAGCTACAGAAAGTCCATTGTCTCCCTGCAGCTCGGCTCTGATTTTCCATTGACTGGGAGGGGGACGGGGTTAGCAAGAGGAAAGGAATGGGTGGAGGGTGGAGGAAGGGGAGGTGTTGGGGGGAGGGGGGCACAGAGAGAAAACAACCTCCAGCGCTGAGTTTTAGAAATATGAAGGACGTGTTCTGTGATGGTTGAAAGAGTTCAGATCGAGTCAGACACTGTAGATGGAGATCGCTGTTTGAAGAAGCTTCGTCCATCCTGTGAAGGACCGAAGACATCAAACCCAGAACATGGAAAAAACACAGACTGGATATAAAAGAGTTCGTAGCTTCAGGTCTGTAAAATGGTTCTGATCCAGAAGTGTCTTCAGCTGCAATACCAGCGAGTGCCACTAGAGGTCGGCTCCAAAAAGCCTCCGGCTCCATAGACTCCCATTCAACTTCTCTCATCAAATCCAAAGTGAATAAAATGTGTCCATCAGTTATCTCGGTGTTGTTAGCTAAAGTCACTCCTTCTTATTAGTTTTCTGGAGGTCCATCTGAAAATAATCCCTCATTCATTAGAAAAGAAGATTCAAGAAGACCTGTTTTTGGGGGCGTGTCTGTTTGATTGACAGGCCTGTGG